>NC_034596.1:73997610-74011640 GCF_900095145.1 Mus pahari
AGCTCGGGGGGTACTGGTTAGTTCATATTGTTGTTGCACCTACAGGGTTGCAGCCCCCTTCAGCTCCTTGGGTACTTTCTCTAGCTCCTCCACTGGGGGCCCTGTGTTCCATCCAATAGCTGACTGTGAGCCTCCACTTCTGTGTTTGCCAGGCACTGGCATAGCCTCACAAGAGACAGCTATAACAGGGTCCTTCTCTTTTGAAACAACAACAACAACAAAACCAGTTACCATTCGGGAGACTTACACATTGCTAATTTCCGCTTCTGGCTTGAGATGCAGCTTTTGCTGGGATCACAGTTTCATTGTGTTCCCCCTGAAGAAATAGTTGCCAGAAAAATCTCACCTCAGTGTTGCTGGTCTCTTGTTAGTCACAGCTGTTTTTTCAGCCTCAGCCAACTAGTCGATTGTCCTCTTACATCAAACATTTCGGTGAGCCTGGTCTCTTAGGAATCACTGCTGATTCATAAACCTCATTAACCAGAAAGTACAGACTCTTTATTTGGAACTGTCACTGGAACACCTGATAAAGTTTTTGAGAGCATTCCTCCATTGTCTGCCTTTGCCTCAGCAGTCTTCTCCAAGCTGCCACAGAGCAGCCTATGAAGCCCTAAGCACTCAGTGGCTTTTCCAGCCATAAGTTCCAGTTTTCACAGCTCTCTCAAAAACAGTATGGTTACTGCAACACCAGCTCCTGACACCACTCTCTGTCCTAATTTGCATTCTTTGCTGTGATAAGCGCAGTAACTGAAAGTGACTTGGAGAAAAAGGATTTATTTAGTTTACATGTGCCAATCATAATCCATTATTGAGAAAAGTTAGGGTAGGAGCCATGGAGGAAAGCTGCTTACTGACATGCTCTTTGTGGCTTGCTCAGCTTGTTTTTTAATACAGCCCTGGACCACCTGCCTGGGAGTGGCACTGCCCACAAGGCAGTATGTTTATATCAACTCAGTTTTTTTATTAAACTACTAGAAAATAAAGTTGAATAATGATGAAGATAATAACTACATCTTAAAATCTAGTTTTTGATAACTGTCAATAAGATAAACAGGGATTGCTTGTGTGGGATCAACTTACTATCTCCAAATTCTTTTGCATGACAAAAATTGAAAACCTGGATCTAGGATATGATTTATATACAAAAGAGTTCTGTGTCCAAATAACATGAGACAAGGCCATTTTATCTTTCAGAACTGCCTGGCCTCTAAACACTGTCCCTTCCCCCAAATCAGGGGCTTGTCCTGTTGTTGCTTTCAGGATGCTGACAGTGAGTGACTGAGTTAGGCAGTGGTGGTGAGGGGAAAGGGACTAGAGTTTCAACTTAGGGGTGGAGGATTTTAGCAGGTCATAGAAGGGGAAGTTCCTTGGTCAGGGTCTGACAGAGTTTGTTCAAGGTTTATTCCAACTGTGTATTCAGAGATAGTAAAGTCTGCTGCATACCCTCAGATATAATTACAGTAGGAAAAATTAGTATTTAGTACTTCTATATGAAGGAATTTTAGTGTTTCCCCTCCTAAGGGTTTTGTTAGAATAGAAATGTTTCATCCTGTTTCTTCTTGCTTACTCTTCATTCCTTACGGTGTCTCTCTCCCTCATTTAGCCTGGATTGATCTGGTTTATGTTTGAATTCTTTTAAGAGTAATGTATTTGTCCATGTGGCATTACTTAGAATCAGGCTGTTTATTCTTTTTTCTGTTCCTACTCAGGACTTCCATTTCTACAAGTTTTAAAGACAACTATTATTTCTTCCAATTTATAATCCACTATGGTTTTCATTAATGCCTTCATGTGGCCTTTGAATTTTAGGCTGTTTTACCTCTTTTCTAAATTGAAATATAGTGCCGGTATTAGTAATTTATTTCTTGGAAGATTTAATAAATCATAATGAAACTCATCATTTTGTACAGGAACTAAAAAATATTTCTAAAGAAGTAGAATATTTTTCTCTGCTAATAATCTGCTAACACATCAGACTACAACAGAAATACTCCCTTAAAATTATGTGTCTGCTTGTCAGTGTCTTAATTAATACACACATGACAGGAGATGGCTTCAGCCTTCTTCACAGCCAGAAACAACAATTTTTTTAAGTGAGGGAAGGACAGGGCCACTCATTTATTAATTTGAGCAGACGCCTTCAGTATCCAGTCAACATATCATCTATCTGTGAGTAGACAAAACATTCCTTAAGAATTTAAAGTGTGAGTAGGAAGATTATTCTTAATAATTGTATATGTAAATTTGGTAATGTATAATAATAAACATTCAGAAAAGTGGAATGATACAGAAAATACTCAGGAGAGACGAATTGAATTTTGTTTAAAAGCAGCTAGAAGTCTTAAATAATACTATTATAAGTTGTAAGAATTTTAATTAAGATTTCCTTAAAATTGATGTACATTCAAAACCTTGATTTATTACAAAAAAATAATTGTTTTGTTCTCATTTATCATCAAAGTAAACTATCTTGTAAACGAAATCCTGAAAAAAAAAAAAGTGAAGGTTAGAATAGAACGAAGTAGAACCAGATGATAATTCTCAGTCTATGTATGTCAGCTTTTGTTTTGTATTAATAGGTATATAATTTGGGGCTGGGGTTGTGGAGAAATAGGCAGAATAAAGAGAATAAGCTGGAGAAAACGGCTTTCTGTTATGTGTGTGACTGCACTTGATACACCCTTGAAGAGGCAGCAGGAAAGGGCGCACACACAGACACAGAGTGAGCTGCTTAATAGTTATGTAGGAAACGCTTGCATTTTGTGGTTAAAACCACCTGTTGTGTACCAGATGTTTTAATGTGAAGAAAATAAAAGATAAAAGAAAAGAAAATAAGGGTGAATAAAGAATGAAATAAAGTAACAAATCTCTTTCAGATTTCTGAAAACTGACTTGATATAATGAAATACAATACAATTTTGTCACACTGTCATAAACTTTTAAAAATAAGGTTTCTTTAAAGCTAGAAAAATTTCAGGGCCAATGATTCTTTTTTATATCAGCTTCCTTCTGAAGTTACTTTTAAAATCAAATGTCTGCTTAACCTGTTTTAGGTACTTCTAAACAAACTTTTAACAATTTTTTTTCATGGATATTTGTTGTTTCCTTCTACAAATAAGTGATTAACTGATTGAAAATAGTTTGAAGTATTGTTTCTGAGTGAGATTGCTAAACTTAGAGCATCTCTGAAGATTTAACCGTTCGCTGGATTATGCATACTCCTATAAATTTTGGTTCTAGCCGGGCGTGGTGGCACACGCCTTTAATCCCAGCACTTGGGAGGCAGAGGCAGGTGGATTTCTGTGTTCAAGGCCAGCCTGGTCTACAGCATGAGTTCCAGGACAGCCAGGGCTATACAGAGAAACCCTGTCTCGAAAAGCCAAAAAAAAAAAAAAAAATTGGTTCTTAAACATAATTTTACTAAAGTAATTCAGTGCTATAGCATTCAATAATGAAAAATGCACATACCTGAGATTTGACTCTACTTTATTAAATAATAATAATTTGTAACTTCTCTCCCTCTTGCAAAGATTTCCTCTTATGGTGTGTTAAATGCTTGACAGGGCAGGAGACATGGCACAGTGGTTAAGAGCACTTACTACTCTTACCGAGGGCTACAGTGGGTGAAAGGTTTCAAAACAACCTGTAACTCCCATTTCCAGAGGACTTGATGCCTTCTCCTGACCTTTAATGACTCCTATGTATGTATGGTTAAAAAAAAAGAAACAAAAACAAAAAAAACCCCTCATGCCCATATGCGATTTTAAGTAATTTTTATTGTCAATTATTATTGACTTTGGACAACTTATTTATTTTTCTGAACCTCACTCAGTATTAAGGTTTTCATGAGATCCAAATGGAAGACTGTATGTGAACAAGTGGTACACTTATATTTGTTGTTGCTTTTATTTGTTGCACTGTTGTTAAGTTAACCAAAATCTGGCACATACTTGGCAAGCACTGTTATTATTATTATGTTAAAATCCCATCTCTAAAGTTTTTTAAATTTAGTGTAACTTATTAATGATTAATGACTGTTCAGGATATGTCTTAAGTTTCTCATAATTTTAAACAAATTCATACTGACCTGGTCCACTAAAAACCAAAGTTCAAAGATCCGAATTGTATCTTCTTTAGTTTAAAAAAGAGAGAAGAGGGTGTGGGAGTGTGACTCCAGCGCAGCACCTGCTTAGAGTGAGCAAGGCTTTGGGTTTGATCCCTGGGGATCTTGATGCTGGGATAAAAAGTCTCTGAGGGCTGGAAAGAGAGAAGATTGAGAGAGCAAGCGAAGCACATTCAGGTCCCAGCACCCGCGTGCCTGTGACTCCAGCTTCAGGGCAGTCTGATGCCTCGGGCCTCCACAAGCACTATCACAGATGTGTGCGTAGCTTCACAGAGAAGACATACATAAAAATAAAAATTTTTAAAATGCTTCAGATGGTTGCCCAGAGTCTTAAATATTTGAAGATAGACTCTTGCTTCTTATTACCTGTTTTTTGTTTATTTGTTTGTTTGTTTTCTGAAGTCTCCTTATGAAGCCCAGGCTGGCCTGGAACTCCCTGTTGTAGATCATGCTGGCATTTGGCTTCCATGCTTCTGCCTACAACCTCTGAAATCTAGAAATACAAGGTTGTGACCTCAGGCATGATCCTATTGCCTATTTTAGAGTGTTCATTCTATGTTTTATTCTTAGAAGCAAGCCAAGACTGGGAAAAAACACTAGAAGGTGAATTTAAGGACTTGTGTTTATTATTATTATTATTATTATTATTATTATTATTATTATTATTATTATATTCCAAAGCCAATGTATTTTATTTCTGTTAGCATATGTAATCATTTAAGTCGCATGAAATGTTAGATAAGATACTGGGAACTTAATATACTTTCTATATAAATTCAAGTAAGGAGGAACTAATCAAATTGTAGCAGTGAGGAATTTAGACATGAAGAGCTGCTTTATAGGAAAATTGTGACACCCCCCCCATTGAATTTATTACCAAAGCTAGTCGTATTACTCATTATGTATTACTCATTAAGTATACTCATTCTTAATTTCAGAGATAAAACCTTTTCTCATGTTCATTAGTGAAAAAATGAGAAAGTAATGAACAAATTTTATTTATATTTCAAAGCCACACATATGTATTACTTTCTATGTGGCAAAATTATTATAAGAAAATTCATCATAATTTTGGATGTTCTTTAAAGTGATCAACTTAATACTAGTTTCAAGAAGGCTTACGTCCTTTGGTATTTCACATTTTCTGTAAAGTACTGTAACGTGAGGTGATTTAGTTTACATCTTCTTGTGCTGTGAGTATCTGATGACATACTGAAAACTCTCCTAAGTGACTGGCGACTTAGTCTGCTCTACTTGTTCATCAAAAGTACTTGGACAGCTTTTCTTCCTGAGAATGCCATCCGAAAGCTTTCCCTGTTAATTCAGTCATGACAGCAGCTGTGGGATTTTTCTTTTAATTCATACCTGTAGATTCTGCTGTATGTCTTTGTTACTCAGAGCAGTGCACTGCTATCAGAAATCTCACAAAATTGCAGTTCTGGCTTACTTTGCTTAACTTCCCACATATTTGACCTACTATTATGACTTTAATTGGAATACTCTGAGAAAATAGGTTCTTGTCTAAAATAACAGAAATAAAATGCAGCAATATTGTAAAAGTAGCATTTGGAGGGTGAGTTGGAAGGCGAGTATACTGTCTCATAAGGATAGATAGTGAGTGATACAGCCATAGTGTATGCGTTCTCTAAATCCCAGGTAAAAAAAATTACATACTACTGTATTGGGCAGAAACCACAACTCAAAGTAGCCTTAGAGCTACTAAAACAGGTAATACCATACAGACAGTCATGCCCTGGACTCCAGCCCCACCACACCCCCACCCCTGGTGTGGCAAAAAGAAAATGAAATGGACTCTCATCCTGATGTCATTTATTCATGATTTTAGTGTAACCACTTTATCATTTTTCTGCACCTGTATAAAAGTCATTTGATGTGACTTTTAGGTATTTGTTCTTGTTGGTCTTCATTTAATTTGGAAAGGTTTCTCAAGGTCTGAGGCTAAAGCTCAGTTGGTAGATTCGCTTGTCCAGCATGTATGAAGCCCTGTGTACAATCCCCATCCTTTCCAAAAGACTAGGCATGGTTCTGCACTCCTCCCAGCCTTTGGGAAAATAGTGGTAAAAGGATCAAGACCAAGGTTTTCCTCAGTTACTTAGTGGGTTCAAGGCTGGCCTGGGCTGTAAGAGACCCAGTTTTAAAATATAAGTAAACAGACACACAGAGAGGAACATTTCTCAAGATTTTAATGATAATTAAATACATATAAAATAAACATTATATCATACTGTTCCGGAAGGGCAATAACTATATGTAATCTAGCCAACTATTAATGTGCTTCAATAATGGTTGATAATACCTAAGTATTAAGGCTAAGCTTCAGTGCAAGTGGTCTCACTTTAGTATGGTTAAATTGATGAAAAGCTTTTGCTAAAGAAAAGCCAGAATGAATACGTCTTGATAGATTTCTGTATGGGTGTACATAATGCTATTTGGAACTAGGTTTAAATTGGTCTTAAACCTAGTTGAAATTTATAGGCAAGTATAGTTTTCTCACTAATTTAATTCTTTTTAATTTATTTTATTATGTGTAGGTATTTCGCCTTCATATATGTCTGTGCACTACATATGTGCCTTGTTCCCTCAGAGGCTAGGAAAAGGCATCCGATTCTCTGGAACTATATACTTGGAGATAGTTATGAGCTGGAATTGAACCCAAGTCCTGGAAAAACAGCCTGTAGTCTTAACCCAAAGCCATCTCTCCAGTGACTACTTTTGTTCTTTTTTTTTTTTTTTTTTTTTTGGTTTTTCGAGACAGGGTTTCTCTGTGTAGCCCTGGCTGTCCTGGAACTCACTCTGTAGACCAGGCTGGCCTCGAACTCAGAAATTCGCCTGCCTCTGCCTCCCGAGTGCTGGGATTAAAGGTGTGCGCCACTGCCCGGCCTACTTTTGTTCTTTAATGTGCATAGGTCCCATATCATGAGCCTCTTCTAAATTTCAGCTGTATTATTATTATTCTCTGGGACTGCCTGTTCTTACCATGGATCTTACCATGTTCTCAAGTCCCTCCGAGTGAAAGGCAGCTCCAGAATGATTTTCCCCGCTCTGAGTCTTACATTGCCACATGGCCTTAGAGTTATTATGGACAGAGTGGCCAGATAAGACCTTTCTTTGGAACCTATATTTCTTATTTCCAATTCTTATCAACAGAAAAAGCCTACTAATTTCTTCAAATTTGAAAACTACCATCTCTCTTTAACTAATTACAAAATTTCTTTTCCTGTATTTTATTTGTTTGTTTTTTAGACAAACTATTATATAGCTCCAGATATTCTGAAACACACTCTGTAGACCAGGCTGGTCTCGAACTCAGAGATCTACCTGCCTTCTGCCCCCAGAATGTATGTCACCAAACATACAACTTTTAAAATTTTCTTTAGCAATTTTTATGGGGGAAGGGTATAAATGTGTGTTCATATGTTTGCTTGTACATGTGTGTGTGCGTGATGTGTTAAAGCCAGAGGCTGACATTCAATGTCTTCTTCAATTTCTCTGCACTTCATTTTAATGAAGCAGGGTTCTGGCTAAACCCAGAGGTTGCCAAGTCAACTAGTCTAGGTAGCCACCGTGGCCTGGGTACCCCTGTCTCTACTCCAAGGGGCCAGATAAGTGATGGATACTGGTGATTAAAACACTGGTCCTCAAGCTTGTACAGCAAACAGTTTATACTATGGGCCATCTCCCTACCCTCCTCTTCAGTTATTTTTATAGATACTTTTGATTAAAAGCTATTGTTCTAACATAATAAAACAGTATGTTCCACTTAAGACTGCAGGAATATCAATTCCAGTTTTGGTCATGTATTGTAAAAATATGTTCACCAGAGAATAATAGATCAGTAATCCATAATTTGGTATGTTTCACAGTAGGCACTCATAATCATTGCTTGTTGCAGTATAAGTTGCTATAAATCTGGGTGGCAGTTTGTCAATGTGTATCAAAGTCTTTTAAATACTTCTGCAATCAGTAATCTAACCCAGGAATTTATTCTAATGAGTAATTAGTATTACAAAAATTATCAGTGTCACTGTATAGTTAGGTGAGCCTTTTTAAAACTCAGAAAAGCTATATAGTATGAAGTAATGTTGTAAATATTTAATATTAATTGGCAGTTTCTACCCCACCTTTTTTTGATTGTTCAGTTCCCCAGATAAAAGACATAAAACTTTAATATTTATAATAAGCCTTAAACAGCACTAGAGCTGGGCAGATAACAATCCTCTATGGCTATTTTGTCTCCTTCCCTGTAAATAATCCCAAGATAGGACCTGCCATGTTCTGCCTGGGTCACTCTTACTCTAGCTGGCCAACCCTCATGGCCAGTTCTCATGATCCCTTACCCCATGGCATCTTCTCTCTCCACCTTCTCCCTTTTCTCCTAGTGGTCCTACCTAGACCCCAAGCCCTAGAACTGAAGCTCCACCTACCTCTCTTCTGCCTAGCTAAGGACTGTAGGCATCTTTATTCAACCAATAGTTTTAAATTAAGAAACAAGATTACATAGCATCACTTGGTATACTTGAGGATTTCCTCATCCCTGGGGCAACCGACCTTAGGGACCAGTATTTAGCATTACAGTGCATAGCAACAGACCAAACCTCAGCAAAGTAATGCCAGTAATTATAACAAATACTTGAAAATATAAATAATTTTTTAAAATTTATTAGTATGTCATTGTTAAGTAGCTTTGGTGTACAGAAGAAATCTTCCAGCAATGTTTTGATCTTAAAATAACTTCCTTCTCCCTGGAGTTGAAGAGACTCTGAGAAACAGTTCCCTTCTAGAGGTTGCTTATTGGTTTCAGTCAGCTGTGAGGCCCAAGGCCTCACTTTTCTTATTTCCCAGACTACTACTCTGAGCCTCTTTTAACAGTTATTAACATTTTTAATAAGACTCCCTCCTCTTTGGGGAGTATCTGTTATTCTCTTAACATTGTGAACCATTATCCAAACTGCTTTGTAAATTTCATAAATTTTCTTTTAGGTTACCTAAAAGCTTTCCTGTATTGCTCAAAGGATACTTTAAAGTTATTAATTTGGTAGAGTCTTTAATTACATATCCCTTTGTTTTGTTTTGTTTTGTTTTGTTTTGTTTTGTTTTGTTTGAGACAAAATTTCTCTGTGTAGCACACACACACACACACACACACACACATGTTAGGGAGCACGGGAGAAACTACTAATGGTTCTTAATCATTTGGGTCTAATCACTCCTGGAAACAATGTACATGCTGTGTGTGCATCCTGATAGGCATAAAACACACACAGGCCGGGAATGTTTTAGGAGACACACACATTCATTAGTTTTATGGACAACTAAAGTAGTTGGTTTTGCTGACTTGTTTGTTTCACCAACTTAGTATAAGCAAGTTATTTGAGAAGGAGGCACCACAGTTGAAAAAACCCTCCATAAGACTGACCAGGAAGCAAGTCTGCCATATATTTTCTTAAGTAGTGACTGATATGTGCGGGCTATTGGTCCTCCAGGGTATAAGAAAGCAGGCTGAGCAAGTCATAGGGAACAAGTCTGTAACAGTGTTCCTCCATGACCTCTGCCTCTGTCCCTCCCTCCACGCTGCTATCCTGCTTGTGTTTATGTCCTGACTGCTCTCAGTGACAGACTGTTCTCTGGAAGTGTAGGGTGAAACAAGCCCTTTCCTCCTCAAATTGCTTTTGATTATGGTGTGTTATCAAAGCAGCAGAAACCTTAAAGTGTTAGTAGTATGCATACACTTCGTTGCCCCTATTAAATCAAAGGTTTGCAAATAATACTGAATATTGGCAGTATTATTAATATAAATTAGCAAAAGCTCTAAAAGCAAGTGGCTTTTAAATAAAATATCAAATCTTGGGTAATTTCTAAGAATTTAATTTTTCCATTTATTTATTTCATATGTATGGATATTTTGCCTGTGTGTATGTCAGTACACCATATACAAGCCTGGTGCCTGTAGAGGCCAGAATAGTGTTGGATCCCCTGGAACTGGAGTTACAGGCAGTTGTAAGTTGTAATGTGGGTGCTTAGGAATCAAACCTAGGTCCTCAGGAAGAGCAGCTAATTCTCTTAACCACCAAGCCATCTTTTTAGTTCCTGTTTCTGATAATGCTAATGTAATCTCCTACAAATTTATATACAGCAATGATATAAATAATTTTGTGCTGCAATATTTATTATTGCTTATGATAGTTAAAATGGAATCATCCTAAATGTTGGACTTTAATGATTATTATCATATGTGCATTAGCCATGTAAAATATGATGGACACATTACTTATAATGTTCTTTTAACAATAGAGATGTGGAAAAGCTATTAAAATGTACTGTTAATGAAAAAAGATGCTAAGGGGAGGAAACGTTTCTAGATAATGGGATTATTGATATTCTTTAATTTTTGTATTCCTTCGTTTGTTTTTATAGTAAGAATATATTTGTCTAATTAAAATACGTTTTTAAAATGCAAGTTATTCTGTTTCATAGCTTTAAGAATTTTATGAAATGTTGGTACTATAACACTTAAAAAAAATGTGAACTTTTTTTCCTAAAAAACTTTTTTTGCTGGTTCAAGAAATTTTATCTTTATAGAACTTTTGTCTCCCCCAAATAAATCTTAGTCATTCCCTCCATCCTTCTCATCTTCCTTCTGTCCTTTCTTGTCTTAATCACATAAAGCCTCTTGAATATTCATTTGTTAAAGAAACTTTATCTTAAAACATACCAAATTTAAACCAAAACAGTTAATTTTGGGATAACTTTTCTTCTCTTACTAGAAGTTGAAGACTTGTTCTCTTCACTTAAACACATCCAACACACTTTGGTTGATTCTCAGAGCCAGGAGGACATTTCACTGCTTTTACAGCTTGTACAAAACAGAGATTTTCAGAATGCGTTCAAGATACACAATGCTGTCACAGTGCACATGAACAAGGCCAGCCCTCCGTTTCCTCTTATCGCCAATGTACAAGACCTTGTACAAGAGGTACGTGTCTAAACATCTTGTTGACATCTTCAAAGTAGTTATTAGTCATAAAAGTGGACTGTTGCAAAAGACTGATGTGATTAGTGTCTGAGGTCATTGGTAGTGGTCACCTGCTAATACACTGTAATGGGAAGTGAGAAAAAAAATGCTTCATGCATATGTTCTGAAAATATTTATGATCTAGCTAGTGCACTGATTATGAAGAGTTAATTTTATATATAAAATAAGTTTATATAGTAACCAATGTTTCAATCTTAATGCATCTAGTATGGTTTTATTAAGTTAACCTTTATGCATTATAAACTTATATAAAACGATAATCTCTAATAATCAGAGATTATAAATATATAACTTTAAGATATATTGTTTGTTGATAGTTTAGGAACCTTAGTTATGAAAATGATATAAATGTTGCAGATTATTAATTTTTATTATTTTTTATGTATACATGTGTTTTGTCTCTATGTATGTCTGTATACCTCATAAGTGCAGTGCTCATAGAGGCCAGAAGTTGTCTGTTCCCCTGGGATTAGAGTTACAGGTTGTTGATAACTGCAGTATGGGTGCTGGCAGTTGAACTCAGGTCCTCTAGAAGAGGAACCTGTGCTCTTAACTATTAAACCATCTCCCCAGCCCAGATTTTGCAGTTTTACTGTTGTATAAAAGTTTCTTTTTGTTAACATGCTACTTTTAAATTCCAGATTCAGTTTCTAGTTGCTGTTCAGGATTTAATATATCTGCAAGCATCTTTCAAGTTGAAAATCTTAAAGTGTTGCACACAAGCTCAGATTTGGGGACATACATTGTCTTTGTTAAAAGAATTTTATGTTATTTTAACCTTACAAAAGTAATTCTGAAAATTTATCAAATAGATGTATTTCATTGAATCCATATAAAGATAGAAAAGGAGCTCGGAGAGAGTATAATTTCCAAGACTATACATAAATTAGAAGATACTTTATATTTGAGCATGGTGTCCCTAAGGGAGGTGTTTTCCTTGTTGAAATGCCTAAGATGGCGAAGGCTTCACAGCGTGACAGAGCAGTCTTGTGTTGCCCAGGGCAGAGTGGCCTCTGGGCATGTTTCTAAAGGAAACTGGCCATCTACCAGAGTCTCAAGGAACTGGTAGACTACTATTCCTCGCAGTATCCCCCCTCCCTTTTTTGTTTTTTGTTTTTTTGTTTTTTGTTTTTTGTTTTTCAAGACAGGGTTTCTCTGTGTAGCCCTGACACTCTTGGAACTCACTCTGTAGACCAGGCTGGTCTCAAACTCAGAGAGTCGCCTGCCTCTGTCTTCTTAGTGCTTGGATTAAAGGCCTGTGCCACCAACTCATGGCTCTGGAGCTCACCTTTCACTGTTGAAATTAATTGTGTGGTATTCTTTTCATTGAAGGAATTGTTGAGCACTGGGTGTAGTTTGATGTTCTAGCACGTGTCTACCATATATGCAGCCCTAGGTTCAATTCCCAGCAATGAGGAAATACAAATTTCCAGGGGTATTTTTTTTTTAATTTAAAAAAATTAAATTTAAAAGATCCATTTCTTTAGCCTTTTTTTATTTATTTGCTTAAGGTAATTTAATTGGCTTTCCTGAAAATTACTTAAAAAACAAAACAAACAAACAAACAAAAAACAGAGATTAAAATAGCATTATTTTGACCAGGTTGACCTTGAACTTAGAGATCTGCTTACCTCTGCTTCCCTAGTACTAAGATGGTGTGCACTACCACCAGGCAGTTTTATTTAGAATAAATTTGACTGAGGATGTAGCTTATTGGTAAAGCATTTGTATAGCACCGCAACCTCCTGGATAAATCCCCTCGCACCACAAAAATAGTAAAATAAATAAAAGCAGCATTTTTCTGGGAGTAATGATATCAGCACTCAGGAGGGCCAGAAGGGAACTCAAAGCCAAGAATTAACTTACTTCAGACTAGCTTGGGGTCATGTCTCAGAAAACTGTGTTTCAGAAACCAAAAGTACATACATATGTACATACATACAAGAAATTATCTCATGCTTTTTAATTGTGTCTTTAAGATTTTTTTAATTTTTATTTATGTGTGTTTGTGTGTGCTTGCATACATGCTTGCAGATACATGAAGAGGTCAGAAAAGAGAATTAGTCCCTGGAGCTGGACTAACATGGTTATGAGCTACCCAGCATGGGTGCTGGGAACCAAAACACAGTCCTCTCCAAGAGCAACAGTGCTGTTAACATTGAGCCATCTTCCAGTCGCTACTCATGCCACTTTTAAATGGGAATCAACATAACTGAGAAATCTTAACAAATTTAGTGGAACATTAAGAAGTGTTTCTTGTTTTTATAGCTGAAAATGTAAATTAAGTGCTGGTGAAATGGCTAAGGACGTAAAAGACACTTTCCACCAAGCCTGATGTCCTGAGTTTGATCTCTGAAACAAACACAGTTGAAAGACTCAACTCCTGAAGTTTGTCCTCTGGTACATGCATGCTATGGCATGTATGTACCCACATATGATTTAACACACACAGAGGAACTAAATATATTAAAAATTAAATACTTATATGTATCAGTTAAGGACTGAGAATGGCACATAGTGGTAAAGGGCCTGGATAATAATGTGAACAAATTCTCAAACATTTACTACAAAAGATGGATAATAAAGCCTTAGAAAACTTCAAAATATTGATTCAGATTAAATCTTTGACGATCTAAGACATTATAAACAAGCAATTTTTGTGGTTATAATATTTTTTAAAGAAATTATAACTTGAATTTCATTAAACTTTTGCTTATCTAAAAACATTGAAGTAAAATGTAAACCAACATGTCAAGAAGTAGAATTTGATACTTTTTTTAAATTTGATGTGTGTGCGTGTGTGTGTGTGTGTGTGCGTGTGTGTGTGTGTGTGTGTGTGTGTGTGTGTGTGTG
>NC_034596.1:74011645-74020441 GCF_900095145.1 Mus pahari
AGAGAGAGAGAGAGAGAGAGAGAGAGAGGATAGAGATTGTAGTAGCATGAGCACAGTGATTGAAGGGGACATAGGGCATATGTGCAGAGCAGTGGTTTAGTGGTAAACCCTGAGGGCATGAATAATGCCAGGGCTGGGAAAGAGGAAAGAATCAGGTGATATTTAATGCTAAGGAGCTTAGACTTGATCCTATAGATGACTAAGAGACAGATGATGAGGATGACAGTGGTCATATTTCTGTTTTACAGTTGAAAATCACAAATCAAAAGTTATACTTTCATAAACCAATTTGAACAATATGATTTTGTTTTGGTAAAAGGTGTAAAGAGATATTCATTCCCCTGGGGATAAGGATGGAGTTTGGTGTCTGACTTCTTTTTTAAAGATTTATTTATTTATTTTATGCATATGAGTACATCACCATTGCTCCCTTTAGACACACCAGAAGAAGGCGTCAGACCTCATTACAGATGGTTGTGAGCCACCATCTGCTTGCTGGGAATTGAACTCAGGACCTCTGGAAGAGCAGTCAGTGCTCTTAACCACTGAGCCATCTCTCCAGCCCCCCTGACTTCTTGCCTAGCATTTGTAAGGCTCTGGATTCAGTCCCTGACTGGGTACAAAAACAAACAAAATGATATATAATTGTCCTTCGGTATCATTGCACTTTATAGCCTCAGATTCAGCCTAGTTTGCTAAAAGAACCTAAATCTCTACTGAATGCTTTTTCCCCCTTGTTATTCCCTAAAAAATAACAGTTCAACTATTACACTTTAGGTATAAGTAGAAAAAAATTTTAAAGTATATGGATAGAAAGGTATGTTAATTATATGCAAATACTCTGTCCTTTTGTAGAAGAAACTTAAGTGACCTTAGCTTTGGGTTTGAAACAAGAGTTCCTGTAACTAATTCTGGGTGATACTGAGAAAAAGTTATATATGTAGAGTGTGTCCAGCTTTATTGAGATATAGTTTGCAATTATTAAAAATGGGTGATGTTATTTGCTCAGTGTATGTACCTATGAAATCTACCACCCACTGTCGAGTTACTAAAATATCCTCCACCCACAAAGCTCACCTACAGTCCTGAAGAGAGTAACCACCTCTTCTTTAACCCCTTTTGTAATTTGCAAACCTGGTTTCTGTTTTACTAATTTGCCGTTCATGAACATGTCAAATAGGCAATATCTACTCTTTTGTGTCTGCATTAGTTATTTTTCTTGTCAGTGTGGCAAAATACCTGACAAGAAGCAACTTGAATGGGGAGGATTTGTTTGGGCTCACAGATTTGGGGAAGACATAGCGTATTCTAGCTGTGAAAGCATGGCATTTGGACAACTCATTGTAGCAGAAGGAATGCAGCAGGCTACATTGCATTGGCAGTTAGGAAACATAACCCATGACATATGTACATACATAAGCCATCAGGAGCCCGCTTCCTCCAGTTAGGCCTCACAAAACTAACAGCACCACCTGGAGGATCAGATGTTCCAACACGAGCCTGTGGGGACATTTCACATTCAAACCATGGAAGCATCTGATTTCCTCTGCTTAGTCTAATCTTAAGGTTCATCTCTTCTGTGAATGTATCAAATTAAACCAAGCATTTCACAGATGATGGACATGTGACCAGTTCTCTAAGTCCCAGTCCCAGTGATGCTTTCTGAGTAGTAGTCGACTGTGTGACAATGTGTCTTGTTATTTATATCTATTGTGACACATTGGTTGTTTGCTATTACTGATCCATTTTTGTTTTTACACTTGTTTATTGCAGAGTGTGAGTATGTGCATGTGAGTATGTACTTGCTGTGGTGTGAGGATATAGGTCAGAAGAAAACTTTGAAGAGTCAGGTCCCTTCTTCAACCGTGTGTATTCTGGGAAATGAACTGGGGTTGTTGTCAGGCTGGTGGCAAGTGCCTTTGCCTACTGAACCATCTTGTCAGCTTTTGGCTACTGACTCTCAGATATGTGGTGTGGTGCTGTCTTGTTTTAATTTGCCTTTCCATCATGATTCCTGACACTATACTTGTGTGGTCATTGGCCATTTCTCTGTTTTTAATGAAATACATGGTCAAATCTGTTTCCATTGGGCAATGGGAGGGGCCAGGTCACATATAAGAACAGTCTTTCAGTTCCCTTGGCTTTGTAAGTAAAGTTTGCTGACACTAGCATAGATAATGTCTATGCCTACAGCTACAGAAATGAGTATTTATCAAGAGTTCTGATTTTTTTTTTTAAGAAAGATTTTAGAGATGCCTAGGAACTGACTTAAAATATAAACAGAAAAAAGTGTCTTACATAAAATATTACTGAGTTGATTGTAGCTTTTTTTAAATTTATTTTTTTACACTCCATATTTTATCCCCCCTCTCAAGTGTAGCTTTTATAAAGTCTTTTTTTTTTTTTTAATAATTCAAAACTGTCTTTCCCTCTATGAGTTGCTTTCTCCAGCAGTCAAAAAGTATTTGGTCGGGGCTGGTGAGATGACTCAGTGAGTAAGAGCACCTGACTGCTCTTCCAAAGGTCCGGAGTTCAAATCCCAGCAACCACATGGTGGCTCATAACCATCCATAACAAGATCTGACTCCCTCTTCTGGAGTGTCTAAAACAGCTACAGTGTACTTACATATAATAAATAAATAAATCTTTAAAAAAAAAGTATTTGGTCAGGGATTATAGATTTCAAATTAACTTTGAGTAGTTTTCATGAAGTTTCAAAAGGAAAGCAGTGTCTTTAAAATCAGCTTTTACTTACCTAAAGTTTTTAGGTACCAAAACTATGTTTTGTTTGTTTATTAGACAGTGTTTTAATGGTTAGCCCTGTCTTATCTGCAACTCACAGAGATGCTCTTGCCTATGGAATGATGGGATTAAAGGCACCCAGCACTGTCCTACTAGGGGTGTGTGTGTGTGTATGTGTGTGTGTGTGTGTGTGTGTGTGTGTACACGCACATGTGCATGCATGCAGTTACAGGAACCAGAAGGCATCAGATACACTAGATTTGGCGTTACAGGTGGTTGTGATCTGTCTGCTATGGGCTCTGGGAATCAAACTTCCATCTTTTTATAAAAACAGCAAGAGCTCTGAACTATGGACCCATTTCTTCAGCCTTTATCATTGCTTTGGTATGCTTGTTGTGGTCAAAATTGGTCCTCATTTTATCATCCTAAAGGTTTAATTGGAGAATTGCTAATAAAATAACCATAAAGAATATAGAATTCCTGTTTTAATCATTGGGTACACTTATATTTTCATTAATAGTGAGAATTTTTGTTTTGCTATTTGCTTTATGGCAGTGTACCACTTTGGAGTGGGGGTTTGGAGGTACATGGACAAAAGAGGCATAAACAGTAAGAGTACACAGTATAATCTTGGGGAGAAAGTGTGCAGAGGAACATATCTACCTCAATATTCATTGGTAGAAGATTGAAAATTGCAAATAAGTGGACTTAATTTTTAGCTCATGTAGTTAGAAACCAAGGAAACAGGAAAGAGTACTTAAATTTCTTAATGGAAAGAGTAGATAATCATGACATTAATCTTTTAAAGTAGACAACACCTATAGTACATTAGTTAAGCTATCCAGCAGTGTTAGGAAAGAAAGATCACAGTGCAGACTCAGATTAAAGTCATCTGGTCAGCCTTTGAAGCGCTTTACACAATGGACACCAGCCTGCCCATGAGGAAAGAAAGACACAGGGGCGTGAAAAATGTATCATAACTGTGGGAGTTTATCCTAAGAACACATTGTCCAACATTACTACATTTATCTTGTGAATCTAGAACTTTAAATTTTCATCTCAGATTTTTAATGTAGTTCTTGAAACATAGGATTTAAATCTCTAAAGTAGCATAATAACTACTGGGTGGGGCATATCTTCTATCATGTAATTATTATAGTGGATTCTATACTGTTAGAAGAAACTTTCAAAAGTAAAACAGTTCGGGGCTGGTGAGATGGCTCGGTGGGTAAGAGCACCCGACTGCTCTTCCAAAGGTCCTGAGTTCAAATCCCAGCAACCACATGGTGGCTCACAACCATCCATAACAAGATCTGACTCCCTCTTCTCGAGTATCTGAAGACATCTACAGTGTACTTACATATAATAACTAAATAAATCTTTAAAAAAAAAAAAGTGAAACAGTTCATTTGCAGTTGTAAATACCATGATATTTGAAGTATGCTTTTAAAAAAAGGGGGGGGAATCTTCTTTTTATCTATAATAAGATTGAAAGATCTCTGGGAAAAGTTTTTTTTTTTTCATGTTTCTTTAGTGTTTTTCTTTGAGTGTTTTTTTGCTATTTCACTCTCATTTAAAAGTACTCTCCTGCATAGATACTACTGCTAATTCCTATGAACCAGGAAAAACAATTTTTGTTATTTCTTTAGGTACAAACTGTCTTAAAGCCAGTCCATCAGAAGGAAGGACAAGAATTAACCGCTTTGTTGAGTGCTCCACATATTCAGGTAGAAAAAGGACAGAATGTTGTTTGTTTCCAGTATTTGTTTTTTTAAATCACAGTCTCCTAGACTTGGAAGAGACCTAGTTATGCAGTTTGTAACCCTTTCTGCAGAGTAATTATTGCTGGGTTATACATTCCATATGTAAAGCTATACAAAGTATGTTTTTAAATAGCTTATTTTTAAAAACTGGGCAAAAGTCCCTTACATATTTGTCATGTTTTAGGCCCTTACAGACTTGATTGCAATACTATGTGCATGAGCAAACTATACAGAAATAAGTTGTGGTCTTACTTTTCATATGGTGGGTTTCTTTGAAACAGGCACTTTTACTAGCCCATGATAAGGTTGCTGAGCAGGAAATGCAGCTAGAGCCCATTACAGATGAGAGAGTCTATGAAAGTATCGGCCATTACGGGGGAGAAACTGTAAAAATAGTTCGTATAGAAAAAGCTCGGGATATTCCATTGGTAAGTGTTCTCATGTCTGATCTAAGATTGTTTTCTATGCAAAAACCTCATATGGTGTACAGTTGAAGATCCCATTAATGTTCCTGGAAAGTTTTCTCTTTGTGAGTTGTTAGAATTGTTACAGCAATTTGTTACAATTGTAATATGCTCTTGCTCAAAACCCTTATTAGGTTGAAAACTAATTTCATTACCTTTTCTCATAACTTAAAATAATAACTTATGAAATACTGACAGTCAAGAAGAGAAAACAACAGTTAGAAAATCTAGTCTTTGGGAGCTAGATACATATTTAATTGAAACATTCTTGGTACAAAATCATGAGGATCGAGAGGTAGCACCCCAGCACCTATGTGAAAAGCCAGGAATGATGACATATGTCTGTAATCCCAGCTCTGTCACTGACAGGAAGACTTCTCTGGAGTTTGCAGGCTAGCCACCAGCCTAACCAGATCAGTCAGTTCCAGGTTAAGTGACTTTGCTCCAAATATGAGATGGAGAGAGATTGAAGACTTCTAGCACACACATGCGCAGTGACACACACACACACACACACACACACACAATAATAGAGTAATAAAAATAATTTTTAAAAAGAATGCATAAGCACTTTATGTAACTAGTTCCATCTTGGAGAATAAAAGGAAAGGTCATGATAATATTAAAGTAAATACTTAAGAAAATTAGTTTTTTAAAAAAGATTTGTTTATTCATTATGTGTGTTTGTGAGTGTATTTATATGTACCACATGCATGCAGGTGCCTGCAGAGGATGAAAGGGAGCTGGATCCCCTGGCTCCAGCTCCAGAGTTACAGGGGTTTGTAAGCTGTCCAGTATGGGTGCTGGGAACAAAAATCTGTGTCCCTTGCTGTAACCACTGAGCCCTACAAAATAGATTTTATCTTATTTTACTGTTCTAGCGTTTGAGTATATACTTTCCCACTGTTATTCCAACTTGTATAATAAATATTAGTATTTAATACATTTGGCTGCAGCTGTGTTTAACATTTGCATAGTTAGCCATATCCCTATTTATCCCTTAATTATATTTTGAATTTTAAGAAATTCTTTATAGTTAGGCACTGTGTTAATTATGCCTAGATGTTTTCTAGTTGTTGGAATAGAATCCAGCAGGAAAAAAAAATTGATTTTGTCTTTAAACACAGTATATATTTTTTTCTGCTTTTATATGCTTCAGAAGTCTGTGTACTTCAGAATTCTAATGAATAAAGTATCTCTGAAACAGAAATGTTGGGTGGGGAATACTTAGCTTTCATGTTAAAATTACAGTTGTTACTTTAGAAATGTGAGGAAATTTTTTCTTAAGATAAACTAAGGACTAGTCTTACTAGATTTAAAAAAAATAAAATTTAAAAATGAAATGCTTAACAAAAAATTGCATTTTTATGTTTAAATTAGATATTGGGTGTTTTTAGGGTGCCACAGTTCGTAATGAAATGGATTCTGTCATCATAAGCCGGATAGTGAAAGGAGGCGCTGCAGAGAAGAGTGGCCTCCTGCACGAAGGAGACGAAGTTCTGGAGATCAATGGCATTGAAATCCGGGGCAAAGATGTCAATGAGGTTTTTGACTTGTTGGTACGTTCAGACTGTAGAAGATTTGATTCATTTAAAAGCTTGTTTTGTTATTAAACTTAGATCATTAAAGAACATTTTTAAAAATAACTGAGTATAAGGTAGTTTTTAGCCTAACTTTTACAGGATTTGTCAATTTTTGTTATAATATATTTAGTTTTCGGTTTATTTTTATTTACTTTGAGTTTTATTATAAGTTTTATTTTTACTTTTACTATCTTTTTTAAAGATTTGTTTCTATGTATGTCTGTACACCTTGCACATTCCTGGTGAATTAAATTAAAACTCAGTTTCCTATTCTCACTAGCTATAGTGAACAAGATTTATTATTTAGTTAATGGCTGTTGTCTGAGATGTTGAGTAAATTCTGCTGGACAGTGCTAGTATAATTAGCTACTCACTTTTAATTACCTTCCTAAAAATAATTTTCTAAGATTTACTTACTATGCCTTATGAGTGTTTTACCTGCTTGTATGTGCTCCACATACATGACTGGTATCTGAGAAAGTCGGGAAAAGACATTGGATTCCTTAAAGCTGGAGCTATATATGGTTGTGAGCCAAAATATGGGTGCTAGGAATCAAACCAAGATCCTCTGCAAGGGCCACAAGTGCTCTTAACTGATGAACAGTCTTTTGTTGTTGTTTTTTGATAGTTTGTTTTGAGGTCTCACTATGAAGTCCTAGCTGGCCAGGAACTCACTATGTAGACTAGGCTGATCTGAAACTCAGAGATATACCTGTCCATGTCACCTAAGTGCTGGAATTAAAAGCATGTGCCACCATGCTTAGCCTCATTGTCTTGAAAATGATGTTTAATCATATTGTATACAACACAAAGTATGGTTTTTCTTTTTCCTTTTTGAAGGCAAGGTCTGAAATAAAACACATTATATAGCCCAGACTGACCTTGTCAGTGATTCTCCTCCCATGGCATCAGCCAGTACTCCCCTCTACAAACCAATGTGCATATTCTTAATTATTTAACATGAGGTGTTACGGTAGTATGTCTCCTACCTGCTGATATCTATTATAAAAGCTAGAAAATATCCATATCCCTCTTTCCACCAAATCTCTGCTCGAACTCTGTAGAGCAAAGTACCATCGATGGTCACTCATGGCCCATTTGATTGGTACTGTCTTGTATTGCACACTGTTCCATATTTTGTCAATATGAAATGTGATGAAGAGTGCTGTCTAGGCTGGACATGTCTGAATACAGCTAGTGCTGTACTGGGCAGGAATTATGAATCTAGCTGCACAACTTGATACAGTAAACAGTGGACAGGAAGACTAAATAATGAAAGTAGCTAGGAATGGGAAATGTTTTCCTATAGGACTGAGGGAATTCTGCCATCCTGTTTAGAGTGTATTTGTTAATCATAAGATCATGGGAGATTTTTAAAGTATTTTAACCTTTCTGTTACAGTCTGATATGCATGGTACGTTGACATTTGTTCTGATTCCTAGTCAACAGATCAAGCCACCTCCTGCCAAAGAAACTGTAGTAAGTGATTTTAA
This sequence comes from Mus pahari, assembly GCF_900095145.1. NCBI lineage: Eukaryota > Metazoa > Chordata > Mammalia > Rodentia > Muridae > Mus > Mus pahari. Next base: position 74,019,691 of record NC_034596.1, read on the forward strand.
AATTACTTATTTTAAAATTGTTTATTCTTCTTTGACTTATATCTAATTTTCTGTATCAGAAACTTCACTGAATATAGTTTGTTAACTAAAAACAGAAATCATGGAATTTTATTTAAATAAGTATAAAAATCAACATTTAAAATGTAGTAAACTCTGAACTTTTTAAAAGTAAAATATACAACATAGTTCAACTTCAGACTTCTTATTAACATTGTTGTTTGTCTTCAGTTATAATTAAGTTTAGCTCAGTCACATAGAGAAGGGTACTTTAACAACTTTGTGTAAGTCATTACTCTGGTGTGTTCCTATATGTTAAGTATTTAACACAGCTCTATTAAATGATAGACTTGATTACTGTACAACCTAGCAATTCCTGATAAGTATAATAGAACAATCGTACATGAATAGTCAGGCATGTATTATTTATAAGACTCAAAATGTAAAAACAACTTTGAAATAGCCACACTCACCAGCAATAACTTGAAAATGCAACATAGTTTATCTGTCTGTACACTGAGATCTTACTTGATTGAAAGGGGCTGAGGTATGAGTATATGCTACAAAATATATAAGCTTGAAAAACATATGGCAATCACAAGCCCTTTACTGGTTTATTTATATACAATATACAAAATAGGTGTACTGGCTAGTTTTGTGTCAACTTGACACAGCTGGAATTATCACAGAGAAAGGAGTTTTAGTTGGGGAAATGCCCCCATGAGATCCAGCTGTGGGGCATTTTCTCAATTAG
>NC_034596.1:74021431-74034033 GCF_900095145.1 Mus pahari
AAAAAAAAAAAAGAAAGAAAAGAAAAAAACCAGTTTCATTTTTCTTTCTCTTTCACCACAGATGTGTTGTTTTATTTGGCTCTTTCTGTTTTGTTATTTTTTTCCAGAACATATTGCAGTTGGTGTTACATTTGCAACCTTTTTTGTTTAGAATTCTTTGTAGGAAGAAACATGACGAAACAGACTTAGCCTCTGAATTTAGTCATTCTTTGTGCTTGCTATGCCTTTCCATGTGTCTGTCCTGTAAATAAGGCTCAAGTGTGAAAAGAGGCTCTGCACACTGAGAAGACACAACTGAAGAGGGTTGGAACATGCTGTCTTCTAAATGCTCCTGATAATCCATCCTTCCTCAGTAAATGATTTTTGTCTTTTGAGAATGAGTGTCAGAAGTTGAGGTATATTTTATCAGCTTTTCTTTTCTGCTGTTCATGCAGTTATAATAAAAGTTATTTTTTTTACCATTACACATTTATTTTTTTAAGGTGTGCATATGCACTACAGCATCTATATGGTCATCAGGGAATCAGTTGGGAATCAGTTCTGTCCTTCCACCATGTGGGTCTCAGGAATCAAACTTGGGTCATCGGGTTTGGCAGCAAGCCCCTGTACCCACTGAGGTATCTTGCTGGCCTGTTAAAGTTAATTTAATAGCTAAAACTAGCATGCTATATTGGTACTGCTGCTTCTCAGTTAATGTTGTATGTTGTCACTTGTTTTCAGCAAATTCAAAATCAGAGTCCTGAAGTAATTCATTCATCACAGCTGTTAGTTATTTTTGATTTTTGGGACAGGGTAGTGTTGGCCATTCTGGAACTTGCTCTGTAGCTGTCTCACAAGTGTTGGCATTAAAGGTGTGCATAACTATGCCTGACACTTGTTTGGGTTTTTTTTTTTTATAAACCTAAGAGTGAAACAACTCTGTAGGACTGTGGCTCATCACTAATGCCAGCATTTGAGAAGCTGAGATGGAACAATTACTGAGTTAGAGGGTAGCCTGAGTTAGTAGGGAAAACGTAAAAAGAGGCAGCCTATCCTGTGGAGGCCATTAGGCTTCTACCTTAAGTTACTACGAAATAAAAAGCTCAGCTGTGTGTGGTACATTTCAGATGTGTCTACATGTGCTTGTCCTAGAAACATAGCATGTCCTCAATCCTCCATGTTGCCAGCCATTTAAATTAGGAGAGCTGGGAAATGAATTGGGTAGGCTAGAGTACATTGAAAAGCATCTTTGAGCGATTCTCTTGCCTTTGGAAGAGATCATAGAGCTATGTTCATCCCTCACTTTTTTATTTTTTATTTATTTATTTTGAGTTCCCTTGGTATAACAGAGGACAGCAGATCACATTAATGCAGAGGCCACAAGTCTGAGGTGGTGGTAAGGGTTCAGCCTTTTTTTTTTTTTTTTTTTTTTTTTTTTTCCAGTCTCCAGCCTCTAAATCTTTATTTTCTGTACATTTTCATTCTTTTTTTTTTTTAATTGGATATTTTCTTTATTTCAGTCTTTTGGGGGTGGTACACACCTCTAATCCCAGCATTTGGGAGGGGAAGCAGGCAGATCTTTGAAATATGAGACCAGCCTGGTCTACATAGGATGTTCCAGGACAGCCCAGGCTACACAGTGAAACCCTGTCTCAAAAACAAGAACAAGAATTCAGCCTTTTAAGAAGTATTTGTAGTGGGCATTCCAGAAATATACTTTGCATAACAATGTTGGGTATTGCTTTCAATGAGTTAATAAAATCAGCCTGACAAATCACCCAGTTAGGTAGACCTACAAAGCCTGTTAAAGTAATTTTCACTACTTGTAGTAAGGCTTAAATTTTTACTTTTTTGGTTCCCAGGGTTTGGGGCCACACACATACAAAAAAAAAAGGTAACAATTTCAATAGATTTTAGAAGCAGTTTTCACCCAGTTTCTAAAGCAATTCTAGCTCATACTGTTTTTCTTATACTGAGTTGATAATTTGTATGTGTGTTCTTTTTAAGCGCCATTCCAACTATGTTTTGATTCCCTGCTATCCCACACTACTTTTTAAAATTCATTTTGAGCCAGGGTGGTGACACACGCCTTTAATCCCAGCACTTGGGGGGCAGAGGCAGGCAGATTTCTGAGTTTGAGGCCGGCCTGGTCTGCATCTTGAGTTCCAAGACAGCCAGGGCTACACAGAGAAACCCTGTCTCGAATAATCAAAAAAAAAAAAAAAATTCATTCTGGTACTGAGTATTCAAGATTTTAATCTAATGTCTATTTTCACATCAAGAATAGAAGGTTCCATAGGTAGATAGTTATCTTAGTTAGGTAAATAGAACCCTACTTTCAAATAGAACAAGTATCTTTACCATGTAAACACCACCGAGTCAAAGAACTAGAATGTCACTAGCATCTAAAATACCCACCTATGCCCACTTTAGCCTCTATCTACCTTGTAGTCAACCCCACGCCCAGCATAAACACTTTCCTCATTTCTAGAAATACCCAACTCCTTCATACTTTTTTCTATAAATAGATTTGCATAGTTTTGGATCAAATAAGGTAAGAAATTTTTCCCAGTGATCATCCTGATTTAGATCATTTCTCAGTGTGGAACATGCTATTTACATGCATTTTTAAAAGAAACACTAAGCAATTAAGGCACAGCTACACTGGTCATGAAATGAACTGGCTATGACAGCCCCAGGGAAGCTGACACTTGCTTACCTGGTGACACTGATCTACGTTTCTCGTTTCTTGTTTCTCGTAGTCATGGTTTAGAAGCTGCATGCCTCCTGTAGGGTCATTGTTTTCACAGGTCAGACTGCTTCTATTCTGGTTACCTTGCCTTTGAGGCAACTTTGTACCTCAATTTGTTAGCTGTTCACAATCACCCAGTTTGAACTACTTCTACTTCTTTATTAGTCTACAGAGATGTCAATAGATAAGCTTAAAAAAATCCTACCCTAAAGTGCTGTTGCTTAACTAAATGTCCTTTCAGCGCATTTCTCTGTAACACATAAGTTACATTTGTGCTGGATATTTTGCTTTACCGTTTTATTATTCTTGCTCTTATTTGTACCCTTTTTATGTTTCAGATCCATGTGAAAGCTCATTTTGACTATGACCCCTCAGATGATCCTTATGTTCCATGTCGAGAGTTAGGGCTGTCTTTTCAAAAAGGAGATATACTTCATGTGATCAGTCAAGAAGATCCAAATTGGTGGCAGGCCTATAGAGAGGGAGATGAAGATAATCAGCCTCTAGCTGGACTTGTTCCAGGTAAGAGACAAGATTGAAAGCATTTAAAGGACTGAGGGCCCAGCCCAGTGGTAGAACATGCACTTAACTGCAAAGCCCTGGAATCAAAATCTGTTGTGTCTCCTCCCCTAGGTTATTTTAAGATAGAGAACTGAGAAGATGAAGGTTGATCATGTTAAAAAACCTTTTATGGGGCTGGTGAGATGGCTCAGTGGGTAAGAGCACCCGACTGCTCTTCCGAAGGTCCAGAGTTCAAATCCCAGCAACCACATGGTGGCTCACAACCACCCGTAACAAGACCTGACGACCTCTTCTGGAGTGTCTGAAGACAGCTACAGTGTACTTACATATAATAAATAAATAAATCTTAAAAAAAAAAAAAAAAAAAAAATCTTAAAAAAAAAAAAAAAAAAAAAACCTTTTATGTTAAAATCGTAATGCATTAGGGACTGGAGAGATGGCTCGGTGGTTAAGAGTACATGCTGTTTTCCCAGAGGATCCAGGTTCAATTCCCAGTACCCACATGGCAGCTCACAGCTGTCTGTAATTTCAATTCCAGGGGATCTGACACCCTCACCCAGACATGCAGGCAGGCAAAACAGCAGTGCACAGAAAATAAATATATCATTTGTCAGGTGTGATGATACACACCTTTAATCCTAGCACTCAGGAGGCAGAGGCAGGTGAGTCTCTGTGAGTTCTTGGCCAGCCTGGTCTACAGAGCAAGTTCCAGGACAGCCAGAGCTACATAGTGAGATGCTGTCTCAAGAAACAAAACAAACAAACAAAACAAACCAGACCAAAAAAATCTTAATCCTTTGAGGAAAAATGTGTGGTCTATTTATTTGTGTCATTGGTAACAAAGGTAGAAGTGAAATAAGTCATTATGATACATTTATGAATAATAAATACAAATAAGTATTTTCAATGGTGTGTTGAAATCAGAACATGATGAATCCCTGTGTACTTCTTGAAAGTTAATGTCTAGAATTGATGTGTTTGAGTTGAGATAATCCTGTGGCGAGAACCATTACATGTCCCAGCATGGAACTACAAAGTACCATATAGTAATGCTCATTGAAAATTTTTTTAAAGGTGAACTATTAAATTTTCTGATATTAGTTATTGTTCATCTTTTTATAATAAGTGATAAGTAATACATATGATTAGATTGATAAGCAGGGTCAAAACAAACCTTTTCAGTCTTAGACTAGAAAGATGACTCACTGACTGAGACTTGATATTGCTTTCTGAAAGGACCCAAGTTTGGTTCCCAGTATCCATGTTGCACACACCCCACACAGACATACACATAATTAAAAATAAACCTTCTCTTTAAAGGGGGCATTTGTAGGCTATGTATCTTAGCCTGAATTATTCTTGTGTTGGCAGAAGGGTTTGGAAGGCAGTGTGAAATTACTTCTAGTATTTTCTCTTTGATTAAAAATGTTTATCCTTCTGTTTGTTCTTTTTGTGTTATTAGGCAAAAGCTTTCAGCAGCAAAGGGAAGCCATGAAGCAAACTATAGAAGAAGATAAGGAGCCAGAGAAATCAGGTTAGATGCTTATATTTGCTATTGTACTTACATTTGGTATTAGTAGAAGCAAGAGTCTTTGGGTTTTCATCTGGAACCATGTTGAATTTACACACTGGAACTGTCAAGAAAGAAAGGTGTAGGCCTTGAAGGAGTAATAGAAGAGGCTAAATTCATTATCTTTAGATGTAAGAAAAGATGAAAATATTACATATCTGTCTACAATGTAATTAATAGAAAATGATAAATTGAAAAAATAGTTGCCAACAGTATAATAAATCTTTAATCAATTTGAAATAGCATTGTTTTAGTAACAGATACAGTGTTTATAACTATTTTTGATTGATCAATAGGAAAACTGTGGTGTGCGAAGAAGAATAAAAAGAAGAGGAAAAAGGTTTTATATAACGCCAATAAAAATGACGGTAAGATCTAATCTCACAAAAAAAGCAGATGCATTTATGACATTTTTAATATTGCTTCCTGTAAAGTTTTTTTCTATTTAAGTTGTTTGCAAAGTTATTACTTGCCTCTAGCAATTTTTTATTAAACATTTTATTTGTTTACATTTCAAATGTTATTCCTCTTCCCAGTCTCCCTTCCACAACCTTCCCCGACTCCATCTCCCTCCCCTTTGCCTCTAAGAGGGTGCTCCCATTCCAGCCTCATCCCTCTAGCATCCCCCTTCTCTGGGGCATCAAGCCAAGTGCCTCCTCTCCCACTGATGCCAGATGAAGCAGTCCTCTGCTACATATGTAGCAGGAGCCATGGACCAGTCCATGTATCCTCTTAGGTTGGTAGTTTAGTCCCTGGGAGCTCTGAGGAGCCTGGGTAGTTGATACTGTTGTTCTTTTTATGTGGTTGCCACCCCCTTCAGTTCCTTCAGCCCTTCCCCGATACTCTTCCATTGGGGTCCCTGGGCTCAGTCCATCATTGGTTGGCTGTGAGTATCTGCATCAGTCTTAGTTGCTGGGAGAGCCGCTCAGAGGACAGCCATACCAGGCTTCTGTCTGTAAGCACATCTTGGTATTAGCAATATTGTCGGGATTTGGTGTCTGCAAATGGAATGGATTGTACAGTGGGCCGTCTCTGGATGGCCTTTCCTTCAGCCTCTGTTCCACTTTTGTCCCTGCATTTCCTATAGACAGGGACAATTCTGGGTTAAATTTTTTGATGGGTAGGTCGCCCCATCCCTTCCCTGGGGACCATGTCTAACTACTGGAGGTCGTCTCTTCAGGTTCTGTCTCCCTGCTGTTGGGTATTTCAACTAACAATTTTTACACACACACCTACACACACACACAAATGTGTTTGAGGTAAAATGAATAATTTGTCTATAGTATCTTAAGTCAGAGAGGCAGGTCATTCTACAAAGCATCTTTCTTACTGGGTGAGACTGGCACACAAGAATATTTATTTTATATTGACAGGCTGCTAATCCGGGACAGCCAGGGCTATACAGAGAAACCCTTTCTCGAAAACCAAAAAAATAAAAAAATAAAGATGAAAAAGTTTTAAAGTCTTGACATCACTGGGCTTATGTTCTCGGGACAGCAGTCTGCTGCACCTGGCTGACAGCTGTTGCCCTGACTGATTCACTTACAGTCTAGTTGGGTATCACCACCACTTACCGATCTTTTAAATTCAGTCTTATTTTCTGGGTGCATTACCTTCTTGATTGACATTGCATTTTGATTTCTTAGATCTGCTTTGGTACACATTAGAAAAGCCAGATGGAAATCAGGAGCACTACTGTTTAAAAGTCTGCAAGGCGTATTTCCTAGGAATGTGAAGCATTTATGTGTAAAACTTAGTCCTGGTTCTTCCTCCCAACCTAATGCTCCCAGAAATAAAACTCAGACTCAAAATATATTTACCAGTACCTTGGCCATATAGCTAGGCTCTTCTTTGACTGGATCATAGTTTAAAATAACCCATTTATTCTAATCTCCATGCTGCCACATGGCTAGTTACTTGCACTTAGGGTGGCACTATCTGTCTTGGCACATCTTCCTGAGTGAATCTCCTGTACCTGGCACTATCCCAGAATTCTCTCTGCCTCCTGGATGTCTGACCTTCCTGCCTAAGCCATAGGCTTTTTAAGTAACAGGTGATACATTCATAAGATAAACAAGATACTCTCTCTGCATTTATATGCAGCATAAATTAGACTGATAAAGAAATTTTTATTATTAGATATTCTTTTTGTTTGTTTTTCAAGATGGGGTTTCTCTGTATAGCTCCATATGTATATTAGATATTCTATACACTACTGAATCTAAATTGAATCAGCTTTAATAATTGCTTTCTAAGGCAAGCATTCTTTATGACTGGCATGTTATGTAACTAAGAAGATTCATTTAGTTTTTAATCTTACTGGCTAAAGCTGTGATTAATATCTTTATTTACTAGTACATTGCAGAACTAAGTCTGGAGATGAGCCCTGTTTTCTTTGTTTTCTTTGTGCCTCCACTCCCAATCTCTCTGTGTGTGCTGAGAAATGAATCCAGGGCTTCATGCATGAGAGGAAAGTGTTGCACTATTAAGCCACATCCTAGCACCTCTCACTTCATTTCTTGAAACAAACTCAAATTGATCAAGCCAACTCTGAAAGCTCCTATACTGTAGGATACTTGCCAGAGCTGAAGCCCCCAGACGTGGGATGAGTAAGTAAGGAAATCAGAATGCTACCAGTGTGACCATACATGTTTGAAAATGCTCAGAAGAAAGAAAATGACTTTGAGAAAGGAAGCCATTGTCTATGTTGCTTAAAGTACCAGCTGTGCTCCATAGCAATAAACTGGGTACTCTCACCTCACAGTAAATTTCTTGAAGTTGCAGACTAATAGATTCAAAATAGATATTAAAGTATCTGCTTAAATTGCTAGGTAATTGAACAGTTGAGTTAAAATTTAAACAAGTACAGCCTGAGCTCCTACTCTAGGCTGGGTACTAGCAAGACTGAAAGGTTACCCTCCTTCGTGGAACTGACTGGTGCCTCTTCCTAGGACATGCCAGACTACCAATTGCTTGCACTTGCTCAGATTGGATAGCCTTGGCTTCATCTGTATCTTGGGCTTTAGTTACTTTTGTTACGCTACTCCTTGGATTAAAGGATGGATATCACAAGTATGACTTATTTTTAAGTTATGGAAATCCAGCCAAGCGCTCTAGCACTCTCACCTATACAACTTGTAACCACTGTATGCACATCCACACTTGTTCTCCATTATATCTGATCCTAAAATTAACTCTTTTAACTGGGGTCATTATGAAAATGACACATTTTCATAAGTGTATCCTCTGGCAGTCTCCTATGTTACAGTATTCTCTGCAAACTAGTTGCTTTTAAATTAGGCATGGTGGCTTAAATACCTGCAATCCCAGAACTTGGGAGCTGAGACAGGAGGATCACTACAAGTTTGAGGCTAGCCTGGCTACAGAGCAAGCTCCTACCTCAAATACACACAATACCAGCAAAACTTCACTATTTTATGTAAAAGTACATCTTCATGACATGACATTAATTGTATATGAAAGTCTTAACTCTCTATTTTTCCAAAGATTATGACAATGAAGAGATCTTAACGTATGAGGAAATGTCACTTTACCACCAGCCAGCAAATAGGAAAAGACCTATCATCTTGATTGGTCCACAGAACTGTGGCCAGAATGAACTGCGCCAGAGACTAATGAACAAAGAAAAAGACCGCTTTGCATCTGCTGTTCCTCGTAAGTTTGGATACACTCCTATTTTCCTGTGCTTTTCTCAGAATCTTAACTACACAGGAAAATGTTCATTTTATTGACACAGTGTTGTCAGTGTCAACAAAAGGAAATTTGTTTAACCAAATTTGTTGGCAAATTCTTATTAAAGGCAGTTCTTGAGGAATTTGAATTTTTCCTAAGTGTATGGCACTAAGGGATTTTCTAAGTAAACTATATTTTAGGCTCCTTTCCCTATTATAAAGGAAAAACAATTCCTGATTTTTTAAACTGATATTGAAGATAGAAATTTAGAACTAATTTCTGAAAAGAGCTTTAAGATTACATGTTAAGTTTACCTGCTCTAACAGAAATAAACTTTAAGGAACGATGACATGAAAGTGTTTTACAGTATCAACAAACTGGATCAAGGTAACTACAGTTAACTATTAAAACACTATGTATGTTGGGGGAGCATTGTAGTGCACTTGCCCGTGAAGATAGTTGCACATACCCTGGAGCTGGAGCTACAGGCAGGTGTAGGCTCCCTGCTGTGAGTGTTAGGACCTGAACTCAGATCTTCTAGAAAGACCAGTACATGGTCTTAACCACTGATCATCCCTCCCGCCCACTGTGTTTATTATTTTATCTAAATTTGTCTGCTTAGATACAACTCGGAATAGGCGAGACCATGAAGTAGCTGGGAGAGATTACCACTTTGTTTCACGGCAAGCATTCGAAGCAGACATAGCAGCTGGCAAGTTCATTGAACATGGTGAATTTGAGAAAAATCTGTATGGAACCAGCATAGATTCTGTACGACAAGTAATCAACTCTGGCAAAATATGTCTTTTAAGTCTACGAACACAGGTACAACTAGAATTGTGGTTTTTAGGGTGTTAAACTTGGAGGGCATATTTTGTAATCTAGTGAAAACCGTTTGGTCCAAGAGTGACACAGATTACTTAAGTCTCCTGTGACTTTTCTACTCACTTTGTAAACTAATATGTAGCTGAACCTCTCTCACGTTCAACAGGAAGATATTTTAGGAACTTAAGATACAGTTAACTCTTGTACTGAACATACTTAAAAAGTCTTCAGAAAATACCGTTTCTGATCTGAGAAAAATTAGAGAATTTGAAAGTTGTTCTTGGTTTGAAAGGCCATTGTTTCAAGGGCTCACAAGTGTCATAGTGAAGACTCTGTTGTCTGAGTAATAGAACTTGGATTCACCTCTTTGACAGACAAAATTACTAGCCAATAGATTCCTATTTTAAAAGATGCTTGATGGGACTTGAGGTTTGAAAAATGGCGTTTGCTGTGGAAACCTTTTGCTTTTTATAAACAAGTCATCTTAAACATAGAACATTGATCAATGTTCTGGGTCTGTTGCTGATGGCAATTCAAACCACAAAATCAAGGGTGCATTGAATCGAGGTACACAGACAGAAATGGCTGCTAAAATGGCAATTCTTCCTTTTGTTTGTTTGCCGGTTTGGCTTGGGGTTTCTAGAGAGCAGAGGCAGAGGTTTGTGCTGTTTCAACCATTAACATTTAATGTAAGGACACTTTTATTTCTTTCACAATTCTTTCTTTAACAAATATTACCACAAGGCTTCAAATAGTTTAGCATATTAATGTTTCTTCATTTAGGAAAGGGCATGTATATAATGGGTTGTTGGAGCACTTCAGTTTGAGAATGCACATTAGTAATGCAGAGACAGGTCAGTGTGAGTCCATAGCTCTTAATGCACACAGTCTGCTTACTCATGGGTATGTCTGGCTTCTATATGGGGAGTTTTTCTCTCTGGTTTTGCTTTTTACTATCTTCACCTAGAAAGGCAACTGCCTGGATTCTAATTCCTCAAAAATGACTTGTACTGTGATTTTATAATGCATGTGATTTATTATCATACAGTTGTAATCCCTTCAATGTCTTTTACCTGTATTTCAGTATCTAGAACACTAGGCTAACGTAATATATGTGAATTTATGTTTAAATACATTTATAGTGAATGAAGATACTATGAATTATTTATGATGAAATGCTTGGAAATATGTATAGACATCTTAGCAATCTATATTATTGAGAAGTAGTTCAATGATAGCAATTATTTCAACAACCCAAATATCCTTGTTACAGTCCTTGAAGACCCTCCGAAATTCAGATTTGAAACCATATATCATCTTCATTGCACCACCTTCACAAGAGAGACTTCGGGCATTGTTAGCCAAGGAAGGCAAGAACCCAAAGGTAAACTTGTCACAGTGCTGGGTCATCACTGACATCAAGCAAGACTCCACCCTCACCTCAGCTGCTGGAGCTCCGAAGCTCTGAAAATGAGCTATCAAGCTGATGATTCTTTCTGTCACTTGTCCCAAAACTGCCACACTGCAGCTGGCTGAACCATGGCAGCTTTCCTTATTATAGGGCTGCTCCCATCTTCCCCAAACACCTCTTACTGCTAACCTCAGATCTATGATTCCCCTCTAGAACACCTTAAAACCCCTTTAATCTCCATACATACCTGACAGGACTGCCTCCTCCCCACTCCAAAGGTCTCAACAAACTTTTCTCGTTAGCTGATGCACATTTGCAGAGTTCCAGAATTGAATGCTTCTTTTCCACACAAACCTTGTTTTATTTTTCTTCTCTTTGTTTTCCCACATGATCTGGAACAGAAATGGGGGTAGGGAGGAGTGTTTAAATTATTTTAGATATTTACTGGATGTGTTGATGAAGACCATATTATACATATAGTTTTCATCCACATTTTCCTGAAAATAATGAAAATCTTTTCATGTGAGCATTTGAGCATATTTTCCTCTGTGCAGGCTTCAAGCCTTGTTATTTTAAAGTTAAATTGCTTATATATTTTTTCATTAGCATTATTTGTTATTGTGTGTATGTATGTGTACATTTATGTAGGTGGGTGCATGTGTGCCATGGTGTGGATGTCAAGGTCAGAGGTCAACTGTTTGGCATTGGTTTTTTCCTTCCATCTTTACATGGGTCCCAGTAATTGACCTTAGATCAGAAGGCTTGCAGAGCAAGCACTTCTCCCCACTGAGCTGTATGGTGCCCCTGGTACATGTGTATATTGCAGTTATTTTCTCCACATCTCATTTTGCTTTTTGTTTTGGTCTTTTCCTTCTTTGTTTTTGAGATATATAGCCTGAAGCTTGCTGTGTAGACCAGAGTGGCCTTGAACTCATAGAGATCCACCTCCTTACATCTCCTCAGTGTTGGACTTAAAGTCAGACATAACCACTCCCAGCTGTCTTTTTTTTTTTTTTTTAACTTCATCCTTTGATAGTGAGAAATAAGTTTTTGTTTGATTTGTTTTAGTTTGGATGTAAAGCAGGATCTTGCTATCTAACTTAGGATGATAGGAAGCTGTCAATCTTCCTGCCTTTCCCTGACTCCCAAGTGCTGGGAGTATACCCATGTGCCATAAAACCCTGCCAGAGAAATGTTTAATTTTAATGAAGTTAACTTTTTCACTTTCTTATGGCTAATGAACTTTATACATGTCTAAAAAAATTATAGTCATTATCCTGTGTCTTCTTAAATATTTTAGCTTGTGTATTTTGGTTAAATTGTTCATAGTCTTAGTGTGATGTGACAGGAAGTTTTGTTTTTGAAATAATATGGTTATCAAATTGTTCCACCAATCTTTGTTGACAAGTCTGTCTTTTCTGTTGGCACAGTACATACAGTTTGTATGATGGTTGGGGTATACATGTGCCACAGCACACATGTCACATCTTGTTTGCCTGCTGAGTCACTCACTGTGATGGCACTTTTATTTCTGGATTCTATTCTGAACTTAGACTGATTCCATACTGTTTTGATTCCTGTAACTTTATTACATCTTGAAAAACAGACAATAAATAAGAATGAAGTGCCAATGCTTAATATAACAAGAGGTATCCATTTGCCCAAGAACTTCATAAATTCATTGTTTTTAATAGCTGAGTAGTACTCCATTGTGTAAATGTACCACATTTTCTGTATCCACTCCTCTATTGAGGGACGAACATAGTGGAGCATGTGTCCTTATTACCAGTTGGAAGATCTTCTGGGTATATGCCCAGAAGAGGTATTGCTGGATCCTCCGGTAGTACTAT
>NC_034596.1:74034872-74066386 GCF_900095145.1 Mus pahari
AATATATATATATATATATATATATATATATATATATATATATATACATACAAGGGGTAAACCTAAAAATAATGCTATTTGAAAAAAAACCTCAGACTCAGTAGACCACAAGTTGTATGATTCCATTCATTTAGGATGTCCAGGACAGACAGATCGGAATATATGACATAAATTGCTTAGTAATTCCTTAGGGGTGGGAAAACAAGATTAATGGCTACTACATTATAAATATTTTAAGTGGTGTCTCATTTTATTGCTATGAAGAGACACCATAACTAAGGCAATGTTTAATTGGGAGCTTGCTTTCAGTTTCAGAGACTGAGTCAGTGACCACTGTGGTGGGGAGCCTGGCAAACAGGTATGGTGTGGGAGAAGTAACTGAGAGCTTATATTTGAGGCAGACAGAGACAAGGCCTGGTGTGGGCTTTTGAAACCTCAAAGCCCAGGCCAGTGACACACCTCCTTGTCCAAGGCCACACCTCCTAATTCGTCCTAAAATTGTGCCAACTGTGAACACTGTGAGCCTGTGGGGGCCATTCTTGTTCCAGTAACCACAGATGAGGGTGCAGACTCTTCTAGTGTTGACTATGGTGTTACCTGCAGAACTCTACAGTCTGAAGAAAAAGTGGGTTCATGTATTTTAAATTAGTAAATTGTGTGGTGTATGAACTAGTTATCTCAAGAAAACTTACTTTTCTCCAAGATGGAGGAAAACCTCACTAGTCTTCTCTGTAGACATTGTTCAGAACCTGTTATGAAAATTGAACAGATTCTTTAGAAAACCTGAGAGCTTCTGTCTTTGTCTTTTCTATTTAAATCACTTCGCCTTCATTTTGACTGTATTTAATTCACACATGCCTTAACTTCTGAAGATGAAACCTTTTATGATCTTTAAGCCTTTCCTCTTTTCAAATGTAGGCATTTGTCATAATTTTTCTGTAAGCAACTTGTTAACTACAGCCATAATTTTATTATTTTGTTAAAATATTTTCTACTGTTGTCACTTTTATCAAACTCATGGGTTATTCCAAAATATGTTAATTTTCACATATTTGGTGATTTTAAAGAATGCATAACTGATTTACAGTTCCATCGTTATCAGAGAACAGATCCAAAGAGATGTTGATCTTTTGAAATGTGTTGAGTTTTATTTTATGTCCCATCACCCTCTCTGAATGTAAAAGTTTCTGCTCTGCACTTGCTGGCTAGAGGGTGATATGTATAATTGCCTTTTAGTCCTCTTACATTTGTATGTCCAGTGTTATTCCTTACAGTAGTTTTATCACATTCGAGTGAGTAAACGGGAATCTTAGTAATGGTGTTACTTACCCTGTCCAAAATGTAAACCATCAGTGAACTTCATGTTGGGAATCTGCCCTAGATTTCGGGCTTTATGTTTGCTGACAACTGATCTTAAGCTTTGAGTAGACAGGTTTCAGTAAAACTGTCATCATGCTTGGTTACAGTGATAAGCTCTCTGCTGTGAACATAGGTTTTCAGATTTTACATCACAGCATTTCAAGTTAGAACTGCCCCTCCCCATCCCCTGAGTGTTTTTTTGTTTTGTTTTGTTTTGTTATTTTTTTTGTCATCCTTTTACTATGTTTTCCTCTACTGTTGAGTGCAGCCATGTGGGCCCAAACTTAAAATCACACAAGACATTGATCTGAAGTTTAACTAGCCATCTTGATTGACAGGGGTTTGGGATAGTTTCCACTTTTTGACCGTGAGCCCAATGACCATAGGGTTCTGGATGATTGCACATAGCCTTGCCACTGGCTTGTCTCCATTAAACATTTCCTTTACTCACTATTCTAAAGTAGCCTGTTATATATTATTTCCCATACTCTAGTGGGATACTTTTTTACATCTTAAAACTCTCCTTTGTAGGGCCAGGCAGGTTATTCTTAGCAACATATACCTTTAATCCCAGAATTCAGAAGGCAAAAAGTAAGCATATCTCTTATGAGTTTGATAACCAGCCTTGTTTACATAGTAATTCCAGAATAGCTAGAGCCATATAGAGGAAACAATTCCTTGGAGGGGGAGAGGAGAAGAAAATTAAATAACAAATAAATAAAACCATTTTTAGTGCCCAGTGTGGCAGTATACACTTGTAATCCCAGTACTTGAAGCACAAGGGCAAGAACTCTAGGCACCTGGGGATAGACAGACAGAGACAGAGAGAATATGAATGAGAGAATATCCTTTGTACATTGAAAGTTTTAAATTGCATGTTATTAAATCTTGAATTGATACAAGATTTTCTTAGAAAAGGTAACACAATCAATATAACAGTATATCAACTTTTAGTACAGGTAAGGTATTTTTGTTTTGTCTTGGAGACAGGGTCTTTCTGTAGAGCCCTGGGTGGACTTGAACTGTGTAGACCAGGCTGCCCTCAAACTCACAGAGATCCACCTACCTATGTATCCTGAGTGCTGCGATTAAAGATGTGCACCACTAGCTGTAGCAAAAACAAATGTTCTTGTAAAGAATGTTTTAGAGACATTTACTCTAGTCAGAAAGTTGAACTCCATATTAGATATTACTTGCTTTTTAAAAGATTTATTTGTGTTTATGTGTATAGATGTATTACCTGCATTTATGTCTCTGCACTACATGCCTACAGTTATCTAGAAGGTCAGAAGGGGGGTGTCAGATCCCCTGGAACCAAGAGTTAGGGATTGTTGTGAACCATCACTGTGTAGATGTTGTGAATCAAACCTGGGTCTTCTGTAAGAACATGTAGTGCTCTTAACTGCTGAGCCATCTCTCCAGCCCCAATGCTACTTCTAGATAAACGTTATGATGCTCTAAAATGTTTGAAAATGAAAGTTTTTAGGGAAGTCAAAATAACCCATTCTTTTTTCAGGCATAATGATAAAATGAAAATACATGAGAACAAAATGTACTATAAACCAGGGTTTAAACAAGAATTCTAAAGATGCTGATGGTACCAAAGTGGCTCAAGAGAAGGGTTGGGAAGGCACTCTTGAGTCTACAACAGACAGGAAAGCCATGTAGTGACCCTCCTTACTCACCCTGTATTCTGTACTCTCACAGTCTTTATGCTTTCCTTGCAGCCTGAAGAATTAAGGGAGATCATTGAGAAAACGAGAGAGATGGAGCAGAACAATGGCCACTACTTCGACACTGCAATTGTGAATTCAGATCTTGATAAAGCCTATCAGGAATTGCTTAGGCTCATTAACAAACTGGATACTGAACCTCAGTGGGTGCCATCTACCTGGCTAAGGTGAAGGAAATGACCTTTCTGTCATCATGATGAACTTTATTTGGCAAACTGCCATCAGGAGGATAGCCTTAATGCTGAGAGTTCATCTCTTAAGCTAGTGAGAAAGGTCCATTAGGCAATTTGTACACAACACTCCCTGCACATTGCTTTAGGGGACCTTGACTTGTTTGGAGACTGAAAATGGAAACTTTCTTCAGAGCATTTCTGACGGTAAAACCTTTTGTTTTCACTTTCTGACTCTGCCTCTGGGTCAGATGTCTATAAAAAACATGTATGTATATTCGCAATCGTCCGTTGTCTCACATAGTTATGAATATTAACATTATTTAACATTTAACTTAAATGACTTCATGGGATTGAGAGAAGGGGCTGTGCTTCTGTGCACTGAGAATAACAGTATTTTCTTAAACAACTGACTTGGTCATCAGAAATATTTCCTTAAAAAGAAAAGAAAAGAAAGGTGCCACTTTAGTTTGGAGCAACTTTTTAAGTTTAAATTTATTGGTTTTATCTTTTCATTCTGAAAAACCTTCCATTAAAAGTACTAGTTTTGCTGGGCACGGAAGTGCACGCCTTTAGTCCCACACTTAAGAGACAGAGGCAGATGGAGCTCTGAGTTCAGGGCCAGACTGGTTTACAGAGTGAGTTCCAGGCCAGTCAGGTCTATACAGAGAAACCCTGTCTCAAAACACCAAAAATAAAAAAATAGAGAATGCAGCCTCCAGTGTAGATACGAGTATACAAAAGATGCTGACATTTTTAAAGATAGAATTTTCCGAATTACTTTATTAAATTGTGATGATTTGAGTCTTGACTCCTTGTTCTGATAAAGAGTTCATATAAACTATGTTGACCATTAAAACTTCCTTGTGATGAAAATATTTTTTTATGTCAGTGAAAGGATGTAACACATGTGACAGTTTCTGCATTTTCATATCTGAGCACAGAATTGTATCTCTGACTATGCTATGTGGTTATCAAACTGGAAATCTGTACTGTATACTGATATTTAATAGATTAATAAATAGTTGCTTTCTGCATTGGAATAAAGTTTTATACATACATATACACTGAGGAAATACTGACAACTAACTTAGAGATCATAAGGAAGTAAGTCGTTGAGCATTTTAGAAAAGGACATCAGAGGAGTTTTGTTAAGCGTATACAGACAAGTTTTTGTCCTAACAGTCTTCCTTGTGAGTGAACTACAGCAGCTTGCTAAATCTTAAATGTTCATGCTAATGGGATTTTTGGACTGTCTCTTTAGCTACAGCTTTAAAATTCATTGTGTACAAATCCACAAAGAAAGTTAACTTGTAGTCTTCTCAAGCCTTTAAGGAAAATGTTCTGTGTGACAACCAACCTCAAATGTGAATGTCTTGATTTTATGTAGCTACAGAATTTCATGTTCCCAAAACTAAACACTGGAATGACTCTGACTTGTCATTTAGCACAAGCAGTTGGTGTTACTGTCTTGTCAGTGCTGTTCGTGTCTGATTTCTCTTCTGGATAATCTTATTGGAACAAATGTAGAGTGTTTGTGATGTCTTTTTATGTTCATTTTTGCATGGCTCTTGTAGTTGGCTGGCAAGTGTGTCTATTAGAAATACTTTCAAGAGCCGGGCGTGGTGGCGCACGCCTTTAATCCCAGCACTCGGGAGGCAGAGGCAGGCGGATTTCTGAGTTCGAGGCCAGCCTGGTCTACAAAGTGAGTTCCAGGACAGCCAGGGCTACACGGAAAAACCCTGTCTCGAAAAAAAAAAAAGAAAGAAATACTTTCAAAATAATTTTCCTTAGGAATAAAAGCACATTCTTGGGTTGAGGGAAGGAATGCTATACAGTCTACAGTCTGAAATCTGAACACTCCCAGTTTACAGCAGGAAAAGTTATCGCCCTTGTCAGCACTGAAGGTCAGTTCACTTAGCACTTAAGGGATTAAATCTTTTCAGGTTTTCACTGGTTTTTTTCTCAGGAATGAAAGGTAGTCTATGGTCAGTAGAGCTTTGTGATCTGCATGCCGACCAAAAATACTGACTGGTGAGACTTGGTGCATACCTATAACCCTATAGGAAGACCTAAAGTTTAAGGCTGGTCTGACTTACATGAGACTGTCTCCAAAAAAAAAAAAAAAATTCTTTTTTTTAAAGACAAAGAAAAGCATGGATGAAAGGGTGAATATTGGATTTGAGTAGTTTTTAGTGTCAGTGCCACTTGGTGACAGAGGAGCTATGTGCTATCAAGACTCTCACACAGACCTTCACAGGAGAGCCTATACCCAGGCACATGCCATGCCACCATATAGTTTTTGACTGAGATTCTCAAGGTCAGTGAGATCCTATACTTTTACTTGTAAGTAATGATAGGATAGTGGACATCCTGAGCTTTTGTAAATCCTAATGGTTATGAATGTACTAATGCTCAACATAGTCCTAAACAGTGAAAAGTTAACCTATGCTTTAAAAAAAAAAAGCCTTGTTTTACCTAATTGTATAGCCATTAGGGCCAATTTAATTTCCTATCCCTCTGTGGTTCTGACTGGAAACTGTTGTGCCAGGGAAGTCTTAGCCACTTACAGAAAAATCGTGGTTGGCTGGGAACACAGCTCAGTCGCTAGAGTATCGCCTAGCATGCACAAAACCCTGGCTGTGGCATAAAGCCAGCATGGGTCATGGTGTTAATCCCAGGACTTGGAAAGTGGAAGCTCACGGATCTGCAGCTCAAGGTTACCATCAGCTACATGAGACCCTGTCTCAAAAACAAAGTAGGTAATACCAACTAATGATATGTCCCCGGGAAATCCAAACAAGGAAGTACCTTCATTTCTTAGATTTTTTTCATACTTCAGAATAAATAGATAGTACTTACACTGGTCCACATTATCTTTCTGTGAAAATCTAGTGTATGGATTGTTTTCCTTCTCTCGTGGCCTAAGGAGTTAATATTGATAAGGAATGATTTGAATGTAATTTTTTCGAATGTGTGGAAAATATGAACCAGGGATTTATCCTTAATGAAGGTAGCCACTGACATTTGTTGTTGATCTCCCTTTGTACTGTCTTGTTTCTGCACTCGTTATTTTGAGATATCATACTGCACAATGTATTATAAAAATAAAAAGTAAAACTATATTTCAAATTGTAAAAGCCACTGGACATTTTCTTATGTTTATATCCAAGGTTTGTTTACATACAGACCACTCTCCTTCAAGGGATTATCAGGATCAACACTGCTGGAAACTCCTAGGTGGAATACAAATTACAGTGTAAATGTGGGATGTCCTTTATTGGCATATAGTCCTGTTTATTGGTTGGAACAAACAAGCTTTTTGTTATTGTTGTTTGGTCTTGATACACAGTCCTGACTCTTGGAACTCAATATGTAGACCAGGCTGGCCTGGAACTCACAGTTCTGCCTGCCTCTGCCTCCTGAGTACTGGGATTAAAGACATGCACTACCACCTCTGGCCTTTAAAAGTATTGAAAATAGCCAATTTAAAGTTGTGAGCACAAAACTAGAGAGGGAAAGAGGTATAAAACAGGCAGCCAGGAATTGAGAATATGGGTTGTTAGCACCTATTCTAATTCTCCCACTGTTTATCACCCTGAGGGGTCACATCACAGTTTTAACGGGGTGTGTGTGTGTGTGTGTGTGTGTACACACATATAAATGTACAAATACACACACACATATGTATATATATATATATACATATACATATACATATACATATACATATATATATGCGCATGCATGCAACCTGATGGACTCTGGCTTTTCCACTCCTGATTTCTCTCCTTTGGATCAGCTCACTTCTACTCCCAGACAAACTCAACAATATTTACCCACTATTTAATCTTGACTTTTTAATGTGAAACCATAAAGCCATCTAAAGTTGTATCTGAATGTGATGGTGTATGCCTACAATCTCGGCACTTGGGAGGCTGAAGCAGGAGGATGCCAAGTTCCAGACCACCCTGGAGCATAAGATGGTGTATCAATAGGAAATCATCTGTAAATATGTGGACCAAAGTTTAAGCTTAAAGTTTAAGCACCAGAGCTTTACTGAAGCTACATGAGAAATTTAAATGCCTTTGGTCCAATGCTTTCAAATAAATGGATATCAACCAATCTTCAAACTAAAAGCAGTGCCTAGTTAGCTCAAGGATTATGCCTTTGAAATCAAGATTCCCTGGACTTTCATTCCACCTATGCTATTTAACTTATATAAGCTGCTCGATTTTTCCATATGCACAACTTAAATGGTACAATTAACATCTCACAAAGTAACTTGCTGAACAGTTTGGTGTTACTGTGTGGTATGTGTCACAAGTCACTGCACAGTTCACATAAGTCAGTTTTTCCTTTCATCATGTGGGACCCAGGATGGAACTTAAGTTGTGGGATTGACTGACTGACCATACAAATTTACCTACTCAATTTTTTGTGGGTTGTTGTGTGTGTGTGTGTTTGTGCATGTGAACTTGACATTTTTTATTAGCTACATTTGGTTTCTTACAAATCAGATCCTCCCCCCACCCCCACCCCCACCCCCGCCAGAACCCATGTAGATAACAGCCTAATAGTGCATGCTTATAATTCCTGCATGGGAACACTGGAGACAAACCCTGCAGCTTGTTAGCCTGCTAGTCTAACCTGTTTGGCAAGCTCCAAGCCAGTGAGATTATCTCAACAAAGATGGACAGGTCTAAGGAACAGCTCCAAAGCTCTAGCCTCCATATGCATATGCAAAATGTGTACATGCACATACCAAACAACAAAAACTTGAGTAAACTTTTATGGTCAGTGAGATAGCTCAACAGATGAAGGTGCCTGCCCCTAAATCCCAACTGCAGTTCCATCCTGGGAATACACACACATGCACACGCACACACATGCGCACAGTTTTTTATAAAACTTAAGTTTGACTATTTGGGCTTAAATTCTAGATTCACTGTCACTACTTTGTAGCTTTAATTTAAAAGCAATTAAGCTCCCGTATCTCAAATCTTTCTTTCCTCTACAGAATGGGCTAAAACACATTTTTGGACTTGGGGTGTGTTTAGCATGAGACTTGAGTAGGCTCCGTAGCACCACTTTAAAAAAAAAAAAAAAACCTCATGATTTTGAGAACATAAACACACAAATCAGTAAGTACCTGGCAAATAGTCCCAAATCTTTGCAGAATCATTTAGTATCTTTACTGTGGTAGCAGTTGGTCAGACTCCATTAATGCTGGTGGTGTCACTCTCATAACCAAGAACTGTCTTGCCCAGGCAAGCCCAGAACACACAGAACTGGTTGCATTAAGGTCTGAGTACTCACAGATAATCAGGCCAAATCAAGCAATACTGAAACCTCATGATCTATCCACTGGCATGTCATCTTCATAAAAAAACAGCAAAATGCTATTGCTCCTAAGATAGCAAAAGCTATCTGATTAGTCCAAAATCGAAATGAATATTTTCTTAGATTAGGAAGTATTAAGAAGCCTACGTAGTACTAGTGGTCACTCACTAGTAGCCCAAAATGCAGTAAACTATCTCAAAGTACTAGAGAGTGGCAGTAAGGTCACTGATCTGAGCATAAGGACACAATCACTATTCTTTGCTAATTCTCAAAAAGAAAAAGAAACAATGTGTTTTTAAAATCATTTTACTCTGTTCATAGGTCACATTTAAATGGGCAGAACTGCTTCCATTACACACAGACATATCGTGCAAAGGAAAATAGGTGAAGAACTGAGGAGTCCACGGGAACACAGCGGCAAGGTTTCCAAGAGGGTAGGAAGGAAGGTTGCTCACAGCCTTTGCCTGTGACCATGAATGTTTATCGTACATATTTCCTAAAGTTTTAAACAGATAGGTCAAACAATTGTAAATAGAATGATATGACACTTTTCACAGAGGAAATTCTGTAGGTTGCTGGGCAGGTTTCGCAAATCTCAGGTTGCTGAATTATGATACAGGAAAAAGTCTTACAAGGCATTCTGATAAATCTTACAGCCAGAGGAATTCATATGCCAAAATAAATATCCACACATACTGAACCTACACACTGAGTTAAAATGGAGCTGATGTTCAGTCTGAAGGGAGCAGAAGAGGGCAGCTATTCGAACAGCAGGTCCTCGTCCTTCTCTTCAGCCAGCAGGTTGGCAGGCTCCATCACCTCTCCAGCTGCTCTCCGCCGCTCCAAGTCCTTCTCAAATTTTTCCTTGATAATCTTTTTCTTCTCCTGTATTTTCTTTAACCTGCAAGAAGGGGACTTTCTGAATGCTGTTTGAGTGCATAGAAACTCAAATGTCTTCAGTTTCTGTAACTAGACAATAAACATGGAAAACTAGATTCCCACTTTCTTTTCAGTAATTTAAAACTCATCTCAAAATGTTTGAGAAAAAACAC
Source organism: Mus pahari (assembly GCF_900095145.1). NCBI lineage: Eukaryota > Metazoa > Chordata > Mammalia > Rodentia > Muridae > Mus > Mus pahari. The sequence goes on from NC_034596.1 coordinate 74,044,530, forward strand.
TAATACCTGTTGTAGTAACCCTATACCCTATTCTATATTAAAACTTGAAATCCATTCTGTACTGGAACAGATTTTGAGCATTCCACTTTTAACATTTTTGAGTCACTACACCCCTAAACATGAATGATAACTACAGTTCTACTTTACACTGAGATGCTTCAAGAGCTAAGAACAGCATGCTTCCCTAAGCACACCTCTCGCTTGCCCTCCACTGATGCAAGCTTAGAGCGCAATCCCTTTGTTTACTATTTCTTTCCCCATACTGCTCTAAATCTTAATAAACAGCCAGTGGGCATCATTATTTCTCAGCATTTACTGTGCTGATTCTCTGGTGGTGTGATCCACCCGTTGGGATTTCCAAGAACTTTTTGATACCTGCACATATTCAATGTTCAATACTGCTTGCAGGATGGCTGCTTGTCAGTTTCTTATCTCAGGTTTTATGTAAAGATAACCAACCCAATCACTCTTTTGGTTTGGTTTTGGGTGTTTTCCAGAGAGGGCTTCTTTGTTTGTTTGTTTGTTTTGTTTGTTTTTCGAGACAGGGTTTCTCTGTGTAGTCCTGGCTGTCCTGGAACTCACTCTGTAGACCAGGCTGGCCTCGAACTCAGAAATCCACCTGCCTCTGCCTCCCAAGTGCTGGGATTAAAGGCGTGCACCACCAATGCCCAGCCACTCTTTTGTTTTAAAGATAATCTTACTACTTTTTCTGAGAGGCATAAATACTTATGCCATGTTTAATCTATGTGCAAAACAAGACACTCATCTCCACAGCCTTTTAAAATACAGTAGTTCTGCTCTCCGTAGGGGATACATCCCAAGACTTGCAGATCTAAAAGTTTGTATATTATGCTTTTTCATGCATGGTCATCCCTTTGTAGCTAAATTTTCTATCTGTATACTAAAGCAAATGTGGTTAAAAGTTGACAAAGTTTAAGTTGAAAATTAAGTATAATACAGTATTAACAATTATTCCCATGAGTCAAAAGCTTTCACCTCTTAAAGGAAACACTCAGCACCACTGTGGTGACAGCCAATACCTGCTCTAATAATGGATGTATATATACTAAGACAGCAGGTAGATGCAGGGTGGGGATGTTAGATGAAAGGATGCTTCACCTGTCAGCACGGGACCACAAGGGACCACAAAGTTTCTTGCTACATAGAAGAGCATACAATTGAAAATCCACATATTAGGTCTCTCATTTTCTATTTCACATTTTTGGACCGCAGTTAGCCACAGTCAACTGAAATGAAAATCAAATGCAGGCAAGGGAACTACGTTTATAATTTCTGCTTTCAGTTTTCTTTCCTCTGAGTGTATATTCTAATATAGCCCAGGATAGCCTTAAGCAGCTTGTAGTCTTGACTTCTGAGTTCTGGAATAATAAGCAAGTGCCACATGCCCAACATTTATTTCTTGCTTTTTATTTAACAAAATAAAATACCAACTGTGCTTATTCCAAAGTTCATTAAGTACATTAGTCACCGAGCAAACCAAAACTGTACATAGAGAAAAAAAAAAAAAAAATCAAAAAAACAATAAGTGCCAATTTCCACAAACCTATAGAATTCTTCTCGCTCTCTCTCATCCAGTTCTGTGATGATATAGGCAAGGGTGCGTTCAATCCGGGGAATGATGACTGGAGTTTAAGAGCATACGTATGTGAGAACTTAATCGACCTTTTAGAAGACCCCCAGTATTTATTTGAATACGACTTACTATTTTCTAACTGTAGCATTAATGCACACCTAATGCAGTAAACTTGGAGAACAAAACGAAGTGAGATGTAATCTAGCCAAATAAAATTACCCTGTAAATATTTTGGTATGTACCCTTCCAGTATCTTTTCTATGTACAGATACCATATTGGGCCAAAACAAATCCAACTTTAAGTATACATAAACAGATAACAGTAAGCCACAGATGTTACTTTAAAATGCACCTGAACTATGTTAAGTGCTGTGACCGTTGTATGTGTCATTCAGATCTGCTTTACATACAGTGTTCCTATTCTTCCGGAATGTGAGCTCCCCAAATTTGAGAACTATTAACCTTATTCATTTTGTTTTGGTGAGAGTTCAGACTGACCCTATAAACAGCAGACAAGAAATATATTTCGGGAATAAGAACGTAGCTCAGTGACAGAATACCTGCCTAGCCTGTGCAAAGCACTACCAAGTAATAATGTCCATAAATATTTATTCAGTACTATTAGGGCACCAGCTGAAGGAAGGTCTTTCTTCAGGCTTTGCTCCTTTCTTACCTAAGAATAAATGTTTCTTTTATGGAAATTGAGTTCTTCAACCAACAACATTATTAACACAATTGTACTGTTTTAAATAATAGAATAAAAGATATGAAATAAATATAGCAAAATGAGACAACAGCCTAAAGGTGAGATTTAAAGATAAATGTTTAGTGTGTTTTTTAAAAAAAGATCATCCAACCAATGGACAGACCCTGAGAAAGCTCTAAGGCTCTCAAGGAGCAGGGTCTCTTCTCTAGTGACTGCATGAAGGTCAGAGCAACTTGACCGTTGGTGACCTGGAACTCCCTCCCAATGCACCACGTGTTTTCGAACTGCTGGACACGTTTCTCTCCTCACTGTGACAGAGGCCTATCTTACCTTTCAGCCTGGAGTGCTGGGATCGAGTACTAGATGCCTAACAGGTTGGCAGGGAGGGACAAGGGACCAAGCAAAGGATCTCCCAGCAGCTCTGACTCACCGTGCTCAATGGCATTGACACGCCTGTTGGTGATTTTAATGGCTTCATCCAGGGTAACAAAGGAAGTCTAAAATAAAAGAACAATTAATAACAAGCATGTCTCCATGATCAGCCAAACCTGTACACTTGGCCCCACTCAGACTTGTACAAAACATCTGGGAACCCAAAAGACAACTTCTTTTCAGCCTACCTTAGTGAAAACTCACTTGAGATTTCTATACAACTAGTGGTATTTCCATGGGGAAACATTCCCTCATAGCCTAGATACGTATTAACTAGACACACACACAAACCATGTTATATTTACGTTAAATCTGGTACTAACCATTGCTGTTCTTGTCTAGCTGAGTGGAGTTGTACCACTAACACATGCATTTTATTAATAAAAAGCAAAGAAGCCATCACTTCAGAAGTCAGATCATTAGGCTTGTTTCACACAGGATCATTTGAGTTGAGAGTCCCATGTGACTGTCAGAAGCCAGGCTGGGCACTCTCTGCTGCGACCCACCTGCAGGGAAGCCAGTTCCACCAGTAGTTCCACTGCTTTGGCATAATTCCGCTTTAGTTTAGCCAGCTGCTCCCCACCTCTGGCCAAACCGGTCAGTTCATAGCCTGAAAGAGCCGGTCAGACATTTTTAACCAGAGAGTAGATAATCCTCCAAGAATTCCCAAAAGAAAGATAATTCAGAATAACAAACATGGAAAGAACTTCACTAACTCCTGTTACATGCAGATTCCAAACACACAATGCCACACCCAGCTCGCAGGAGCAGGCCTATACTACCCACCCCGCAGGGCCTCAGGGACAGACCAAGACAGTCCTACTTGTGTCTCACTTGGTGAACCAATGACTTTATGGGCTCATATTACAGAGGCATGAGTTACTTGGAGAACTAGTGACCCCAAAAGTTGCTTCACAGGAAAGTGTCCCCCTAGCACAGTTAACTTTCTCATAGCTGCACAGTTAGACCCCACTTAGTCTTCCATGCTCTATCTACTCTAGCAACCCTACAGACCACGTACAGCTAGAACAGAAATGCATGAGGGATGACTCGAATCTCAGCTAAGGATCTAATCCCTACTCTCTCCCCTTCTGAGGGAAGGTCCAAAAGCCTGATCTTGAGGGTCTCCTGCAGGTTACCACAGCTTCTCTAATTGGGACAGTAATAGCTGGGTTTTATAAAAATTTTATTTTACAAGACTACTAGAGTAACTGTTGAGGACAGAAGCAAGACATACACGTGTGTATCTGTGTGTCACGTGTGCACTGGAGATGGAATCCAGAACTGAACATATGCCAGACAAGCTCTACCACAGAGCTTCATCACTAGCCCTAGAGGGGACAAGTCACTACTTTACAAGCTTGGTGGATGAGCTAATAGTGGCCAATGCCATTAGCACAAGGAGACTTTCTGTACAGGTGACAATTCCTTTATTATATGACCCTCATTTAACATTGTACACAATTCAGTGAACAAGTTCATGAACCAATGTCATAGAAGTAGCAGAAGAAAGAATATTTTTATATGGGAAAAAGTTAATTACTTCGCTTTGAGAAGAATAAACACATGTTACTTATCCCCACAAATGCTGCCAAATTAGGAAAGGAAAATTCCAAAAAGCTTGGAGTAAGCTAAAACTCTCTAGAAAGACCCAGCGTTCAGAACATGTCATAGAACTTAAGTTCTTACTCTACTTTTAAAAGACATGAACAGAAATTATAAAGAGTACATGGTGAATGCAGTTTAAGCAAAAAGGCAGTGCAGAAGTCTAGTGACCTGGTTATAATATTTTTAAACAGCAAATGACTACCACCGCTCTCTCTCAGTATTACACACCTTAGGATCTGCACTTACTGTCAGTTCCTTCGTGGTAATGTTCAAACACTGGCAAGGTAACACCTGTTAGAAAGATAATGAAGATGTGTACATAGACAAACAGACTGGGCTGGAAGTAATTTTTCTTTTTTTTTTTCTTCCATTGGCTCTGGTTCCTCTTAGGCAGATTATGAAATCCACGCAAGCTGTTTTTCTTTTTAAAGACAAGATTCTACTATGTAGGGCAGGCTAGTCTAGAACTTAGACATCAGTTGGTCTCTGCCTCTTTAAAAGGGTGCTGCCTTCTATACTAAGTATCAAATACTAGAAATATTAAATCAAATACTAAAAAACCCGAGATTAAGCTTAGAACTGTCAACGGTTTCAAGTAATATACTTAAGAATGTGTCTTCTGAAGAGTTTGCTTCTTCTCAAAATTAAAATTACCCCGAGGACTAGAACTAGGTTTCGAAACTCCTTTTTTTGTTGCTTTGTTTTGTTTTGTTTTTTTTCTGAGACAGGGTTTCTCTGTGTAGCCCTGGCTGTCCTGGAACTCACTTTGTAGATCAGGCTGGCCTGGAACTCAGAAATCCGCCTGCCTCTGCCTCCCAAGTGCTGAGATTAAAGGTGTGCACCACCACTGCCCATCTGGTTGCTAAACTCTTTAACATGCCATCAACTTGTTCCACAGTTAAGAGAAACTGGGGCTTTGTCATCCAACTGATTAGATGTAAATTGTCACCTTTACCCCTGCAAGGATTAGGATTGGTCAGTTACCTGCTACATTGTCTTTCTTTGCTCTGATCTTCACTTGGGCTTTATTTACATTTTGGATAACCGTGGTGCTGGGGGTGGGGGAGGGGGGGGAAGAGAGAGAGAGAGAGAGAGAGAGAGAGAGAGTGTGTCAGTCAGTCTTTATTTAGTCCTGTTTGCAAAAATGACTCTAAAAGGACCCATTGGATGTTGAAACCAGGAATAATAAGTCATACTATGTGTCAGTAATCATCTTTTTTTAAGATTTACTTATTATTTATTATGAATATATACATTATAAACACACACACACACACACACACACACACACACACACGAGTTCTCTGTCTTCAATGACACCAGAAGAGCAAATCATACCCCATTACACATGGTTGTGAGCTACCATGTGGTTGCTGGGAAATTAAACTCAGGACCTCTGGAAGAGCAGTCAGTGCTCTTAACCACTGAGCCATCTCCCCAGACCCCAGTAATCATCCTTATTTCAGAAAAGAAAACTCACAGAGTTAGTAGAGGCCCTCAGTGTAGAACTAACAGGAGCTAACTCACTAGCCACAGGATAAGCAAATGTAAAGTATGTGGACGGCTTGTGTTTTCAAAGAGTGGACATGTAACTTTAGAGGATGTATTCCTAGCAATAAGCTTTCTTTCCTTCTAGGTTTGCTGTTCAGTTGGTGAGGTGCTATTTACAGTCTTTATCCTAACTTTCTTCTGATGTCATCTAACTCACCATTTGTTACAAAGAACTTTTCCCTTAGCCACACAAGATACACTACTATTGGTCTTCCCTTCTGCTGGAAAAGTCAGAGCAACTAATTATAGTATACTATTCCATTAGCCCACTACACTAGCAGACAGTGAAACCTGCCACCTAAGGGTCCACCGGTGTAAGGCCTTCATGACAGGAAACGCTCTTATGGCAGGAAGGGCCCATGTCATCGCAAGAAAACTAAGAAGTCCAGAAAAACAGCCTCCACCTCTGTCTAGCCAAGTACCCTCAGGAATACTTTCCCTTTAAACTGGAGTAACACCATTACCTGCCTCACGGAGTTACTAAGAGAATCATGGGGATAAACTGGCATAATCTATTTGCAAACCGGTATGCATCCTTTGTCAAGCCATAATGATGTGATAAAAGCCATAAAGCTCTCAACTGAATAATGGATTCCATTCTCAACAAAAATGTATCCGAGAAACATGAAAATGTTCATAGCCATTTCCTCAGATTCGAAAACCTAAGATTCAATTCAAAGATCCAGCACTAGGAGAAATGGTTAATAAATTATAAGACTTCTTAGGGTACAAACCTGTGAAAAAACATGGCAAAAATGTTAAATGAATATGGGCTTCAAAATATCAAGTTTTCTGTGCTTGGCACTTATAAAAAATCCATTAGAAAGGTAAGAGGCAGTTACCTATAAGGAAGGCAGAGGCAGTTAAGGTTATGACATTAGAAGTTTTCCTATTACTGTATCGTTTATCTTTCTACATTTTTTAATTACTTGAACCTGAAGTACTGGGTTTTTTCAAACACCCTGTTTGTCATCTTACCTGAAGTCCCCTGCTGTGAATTTGGCCTCAGCCAATGAGAAGGCAGCTTCTCTCATCACTTCCCCCATCAGCATTTTAGTCTAAGAAAGCACAAGCCAACAACAGAGTCAGTCAAGAGCTTACAGAAAAGTCATGCCATAATTAGTTCCTTTTAATAATCATCAGAATTTTATGCTAAGTATGAAGCATCAGCATCAAAAACTGATTGGATAATGAGAAAACTCCGGTTTTGATCACGGTCCTGATGATGTTATAAAACCATGAGCATTAAAATTAAAATAAATTCACTGACAAACACTAAACTGAATCTAGCAAGGCTCACTTATTCTTGAATAAGTTCATGATGATTCGCTCAAATTAATCTTCTAAATTCGCCCAGAGTCCAAAACCCTATCGGGAAAATGACTCCAGAGTACAGCTGAAGATGTAAAGCTTGGGAAAGCCAACTTTTTATTTTATTTTATTTTTTAAGAGAATTTTCATAAAAATAGAAAATTAGCTGAACAAACATTAAAATAAACATATCTGGTATGAGATTGATAAGAAACAAAACAGAGTATTCAGAAACAGTCTAGGTCTATGAGAGAATTTATTATACTAAAAAGACCATTTAACTGTCCATCCATTCACAAAATGTCAAATTCCTACCTTACAACATTCTTCCACCAAAAAAGACCCATCTGTAGAAGATGGGTCAATACATTTTCTCCTCCCCNCCCCCTGTGNGTATGTGGGGGGGGGGGGAAGAGAAGAGAAGAGAAGAGAAGAGAAGAGAAGAGAAGAGAAGAGAAGAGAAGAGAAGAGGAGGAGAGGAGAGGAGAGGAGAGGAGAGGAGAGGAGAGGAGATTAGTTTTCCTGCTCTATGACTCTCCACTTATTTGCTGTCTCTTGAAACTGGAGTTAAGCCAGCAGCTAGCAAGTCCCCACCCCACCTCATCCACCCTGAGTTACGGGTTCCTGGGATCATGCCTAGCTTTTTACATGGGTTCTAGGTATTTGAACTCAGGTCCTCTGGCCTCTGCAGGTGCTTACACTTACATGGATATACCCACAGATACACACATATACACATAATAAAAATAAATCTTAAAACACATGCACAATGAGCAGATGTAGAAGCATACACCTGGAATCCTGGCATGTAAGAGATAAAGAGACAGGAGATGGTTTAAGGTCATCTTTCGTAACACAGCATTTTGAGACCAGCCCAGGTTATATCGAAATGTTGCAAGAAAACTAAACCAAACCAAAATTATAAGCCAGGTGTTTTGCATCTATAGTCATAATTATTCAGATTAATAAGTCAAAGAGAATTGCTCAAGCCCATGAATTCATGGGAAATTGGGCAAAAAGGTAACTCACTCTCTCAAAATAAACAGTTATAAAGTAACAAGATTAAACAATACTTCTCTAGCCCTTTGCCTTTCTAAGCTTTGTATAATTTAGATCTCTAAGAAGTCAGCACAGGGCTCACACCAAACCCCAGCACTGGACAACTAAAGCAGGGGGGCTGAAGTAAGGTGGGCTCTACCCAGCCTGTGAGATCCAGGCTAAGGAAAGTGGGGGAGGGAAGACAAAGGGCGAACTTTATATTTAACAAAATAAAACTTAAAGAGCTTTAGTTGTTTGTTTGTTTGTTTAAATTAAAAAGCACAAAATGCAGTTCAGTGGAAGAGCACATGCCTAGCACATATAAGTCCCTAGGTCTGAATCTAGGAATTCAAAAATCTCAACTGCCCTTTAACTTACAGATACGAAGAAAATACTTTCAGTGTTTTACACATTTACTAGGATACATAACAACCTTTTTTCAAATGAAAAGAAATTCACCAAAAGAATCAAATTACCAGTGACCATGAAATCTGTACAAGCTCACACATAACAGAAAATAGCGCAGACTGAAGACAACACTTGAGTACAGCTGACTGGCAACAAATGAAAACTCATTAATGCCCATTAAGAAGGATGTATGAAAACAAGCAGAATTTATTTATAAACTAGTATTAAATCTTGGCAGTTACCTATAACTTGGAAGAAGAGTGTAAAATTATTTTCTGGAAAAATGTTAACATACATGCATAAAAGGGTTTAAGCATTTCCTCCTCCCAAGGCACTATTAAGACTAAATACTGGACTATAGCCACATCATTAACCATTATCCACAGTAAAATACCATATTATAAAGACTTAGACAGATTTTTGTACTGATATATAAAGTTATCTGTGTTATGGCACAGAGTAAGGGAGAAGGAAGAGAAGGCAAAAATACTACTACTATTTATTCAATACTACTGCTATTTTAAAATCAATGTTTATGCACAAAATACTGGGGTCAGAGAGACAGCTCAGTGGGTAAAAGCACCTGATGACTTTCTAGATCTTGATCCCCAGAACCCATAAAAAAGCCAGAAGGGTGAGGCACAGTGCCAAACATCTTTAATTCCAGTACTTAGGAAGTAGAAGCAGGCAGATCTCTCTGAGTTCAAGGTCAGCCAGGTGTTCATAAAAAGTTCCAGACTGGGGGCTGGAGAGATGGTTCAGCAATTAAGAGCACTGACTGCTCTTCCAGAGGACGTGGGTCCAATTCCCAGCAACCACATGGTGACTCACAACCATCTGTAACGGGATACAATGCCCTCTTCTGGTGTGTCTGAGGACAGATACATGGTACTCAACTATAGTGTATGCATATACATTAAATAAATAATTCAGAACATAACAGTTCTATATTATTATACCTATTATGGAGGCATTATTATTTTTGAAAGGAGAAAAGTTGACTTAAATAATATGAAGAAAAATTAGAAAGGAGATATGTACCTTTGCAGTAAGGTATACATTTAGCATAAATGAAGCCCTATGCTTAATCCCCAGCACCAGAAGGAAGGAAGGAAGGAAGGAAGGAAGGAAGGAAGGAAGGAAGGAAGGAAGGAAGGAAGGAAGGAAGGAAGAAGGGAAGGGAGAAAGGGAGGGATGGAAGGGATGGAGGGAGGAAAAATATAAGTGCCCAAGGCCATACTTGATTTTCCTTAGATGTATATTAAGTAGATACCCTGCTCTAAGCAAAGTTCTACCTCTATTATCTTCTTCAGGATCTGTCGAAATCGAAGAGTTAAGGCATCAGACTTTTTCTTCAGAAGGTTTCGACCAGTCTGTGCTCCTTTTAATCGAGCCTTCATGATGGTCTGTGCCCTACAAAAAAAAAAAAAAAAAAAGGCAAGCATATTTATTCTACCTCTTAAAAGATACAACAAATACCACTATGAGAAATCTACATGCTGTTTTATATAAACTAAGAATTGAAGGTGCTCATTCAGGAGCAAAGAACATATCTACAAAGTTCTCACATAAACTGAGAATGGCTTTCTTTGGAAAATCAGGCTTGGGAAAAACATGAGCTTACTTTTTTACTACTGCTTTTTGTATATTCTACACTTTATCCACAATGATATATTTCTATTACTGTTGTGGCAATAAAGTCATAAACAAAGATCTTATTATCACTGGAGGTCAGGCAGACAGGAATTTGAACCAGATTTGATTCTAATAACTTACCCAAGACTCAAAAGAAGGCTTAACCCTAAGAGCACTAGACCCCAGTTCCACAGTACATCCCTGAAAGATGTTACATTATAGCACTTGGACAGTTTTCCATCTGAAAGGTAGTTAGCAGTGGGTGACTGCAGTGACCCCTCTCACCAGAGTCTAATCCAGTGAAGCTGGTTCAGTTTCCAACCCAAGCAAGAGCTAGCCACACCAATGTGTATACTGAACATTCTGCACTGTTGACACTAAACACCAGAATTAAGGCTCAAAAGATTGGAAGAGGGGCTGGGAAGATGATTCAGTGTGTAAGAACACTTGCATTTTGAGCATAAGGAGCAGTATTCAGGAGGAAGCCAGGTATGTCTGCATGTGCCTGTGGCCCCAGCACTGGTGGGCAGAGATCCTGAGAGCACCCTCATTAACCAGTCTAGCCCAAACCACAAGCTTGCAGTTCCATAAGAGACTGTCTCCAGGCAAAGAGGGGGAAAGCAACTGAAGAAACAAACTAGACATCCTGTTCTGACCTCCACAGGCACAAGCACCCACATACTTGAATGCAACACACCCACACCCACACACATACACACAGGAGTGGGGTGTGGATGGGAAGAAACTTAGATAAAATTTAAGTTAATCCCAGCACTGCAGATTCCTACAAGTTTGGAGCTCATGGTTGAACTGACGAATAAGCTGAAGGTCGTTCTAGATGACTGTACCTCTGTGAATGGGAAGTTTTCAGTTACAGAGAAGAAAGAGCTGGATATGGAGTGGTGAACAGCTGTAATGCCAGCACTTGGGACCTCAAGGCAATAAAACTGGAAGCTGAAGGTCAGCCTGAGATATATAACAATGAATTAGAGGTGACTTGCCTAACACTTACAAGAACCAAGATTTACCTGACTTCTATTAACTCCAGTTTTTGTTCCTTTTTTCCCCCTTGAGACAAAGTCTTATGTACCTCAGGCTGGCTTTGAACCCCTTGTCCTCCTATGCTTCAGGCATGTGCCACCACACCCAGATTTATGTAGTATCAGTGAGTGAAGGCCAGGGCATTGTGCGTGCTGGCCAAGTGCTCTACCATCTGAACCACATCACTTTTGGACCTCCTTTGTTTCCATCCAATCTTGTTTCATGTTCTCTGGTGATACGTGAAATGAAAGCAACATTCCACAGGACAATACCACCAAGCGAATGAAGGAGAAACCAAAATCAGTACTGTGTGATCTGGACCACGGCTGTTGTACCTGCTCTTTTCTGTTTCAGAGCTGCTCAGCCCTACAAAAAAAACCAAAGAAACAAGAAGTTTGACCTTCAACTAAAACAGTGATTTTGTCTCCCGCTGAATCAAAGACATCTGACCATATGACAAAGAACCTGCTGTCAAGCTTTGGGTAAAATATTCACTTCCCACCCCTGACTTCCTCTCAGCTAGCAAGCAGAGTGCTCTCAAATAACAGTTTTCACCATCACAACCCTATCATTTCTCCTGTCTGAGCCCAAAGAAGCCCATTTTTCACCTTGTAGTCTTAAATTAAAAGTCCCAAAATAAAAATAAAAACATATCAGCATTACAAATAATGATTAAATATGGCCAGACATTATCTATAACAGTAAGACCACTGACAGCAAAGCAAAAAGGTGAGCACCATTCTGGCTCACACAGGCATGCCTGGGCACTTTAAAGAGTTTGAGTAACACTCAAGCAGGCTCAGAAAAGGGAAAATCAGAAGGGCCGGGGAGTCCACCTGTGCTTGTGTCAACTGTGCCTGCTCTCTGTCAGGTACAGAAGTCAGGATTCTAGCCTCCCACAGAGACACAGAGGCCCTGTCCTTCTGGTTGATTACCTTGCAAAGAAGGGTTCGCTCAGATTCCTGACACATTTATGAATTATATAAACTATATATTCAATTAAAACCCCTTTTTCTTTCAAAGAGAAGTCTAGGATCTATCAATCCGGTGTCAGCTAAAACAAGTATTTAATTCTCCTATCGGCCCTGAGTTTTGTTTGTTTGAGGCAGGCATGGTTATTTTTATTTTTAGGTGCTGGGGATTCAACCCAGGGCCTTCTGTATGCCAGGCAAGAGCTCTGCCTCTGAGATATTACTCAGTGGCATTACAGTTGGGGCTAGGGGCTGCGGGGAGAACTGTGGTCATCCTAGGGGCATACCCTTGTGTTTCCAGAAGCCATGTTGGAATCTGGTGTCTCAGTAAAGTTTGGATGGGGTCATCACATGCTGGGTTTTGAGATCACCCTAGGGTAGTCCTGATCTTTAGCTGTTTCACAAGCACTGCATTTCTCCACAACTGGCCCATTTGTACAGTTAGTATAACTTGGCATTTCAAAGTCAATGGGAAGAAGATTAAAAGTGTTTTCTTTTGTTTTTAAATAATTAAACCCTTTCATTCACTCAGAACTACATACACCCTGGCAGAGACAGCAATTCTTTCTGTGGTTTAAATGTAGCTATTTAAAAGTCCTTGGATCTGTAAGTAAAAAGGCATAAGATAAGGAAAACAATACAGTCTCTCTCTCTCTCTCTCTCTCTCTCTCTCTCTCTCTCTCTCTCTCTCTCTCNCACACACACACACACACACACACACACACACACACACAAAACCCTAAACAGGCCCTAAAGCAGAACCACAGTGAGAGACCTAAATATCAGAATAAAAACTGATTTCCTTCTTCAGGAAGATGAGAGCACAGATAAGAATACTTTTACTTTCCACAAGTTATTATATGCATTTGAGAAAACTTCAAGTTTTCACTTAGAATTGTCATTTCTCCTAAAAAGGATGTTAGGCCAAAGCAGAAAGGCAGCCTGTAACTGAGCACATCCCAAGCAAGGGTTCAAGGAACAATATTTCAAGGAAAAAGATGCCTCCTCCATCCAGGAGACAGCCCAAACAAATATCCGCGTGACAGTGTCATGAGTGACATTTGCTAGAGGTAAAAAGATGCAGTCATCACAGGGCTATAGGAATACCTCAGAAATGCAGGGATTATCTTCCCACAGCAGGTGACACTTGACAGGATCCAAGACTCAAACCTACATCTGCACGAGGGTGACACATTCAATGTCACTTTGGCTAAGGGGCCTTCTAGATGCTTCCCCATCACATAACTTCCCGTCTGAGAGCTTTGGTCAGACCTCACCTTAGCGTCTACATATCACTCCTCAGCACTGAGGAGCCCTGGGAGGCAGAGATGGCGCCGAGGGCTCAGTTATGTAAACTCCGTGTGTGGCTCAAAGGGTGTGTGCAGTGAGTGAGTAAAGACATCGACCTCCAAAAGCTGCCAGCAGTGAACCCCCTTTTCCTGTGGGCTGGAACCACCCTCTCCAGCCTCTTCTCTCAGGAGGGACAGGGGAGGGGAGGGTTGGAAGGAAACCTCGCTCGGAACTCAGAGGAACGAAGACCCTTGGGTCTTCAAGGAGCGACCCAGAAACCAAGGAACCTCGCTGGTGGCCAAGGGTACGCAGGAATGCGCTCCGGGAAGAAGTGACTGAACACGGTGTCGCCTGTCCTAGTCTCTAACTTACATTCGCGAAGGGAAGATTTCAATCCGGTCTTTGCCCGACATCCTGACGGTGACTCGCCTCGGGCCCCGCGGCGAGACGATCGGGACTGCAACACCTCCAGAACCGGTTACCACAGGGCCCGCCTCCACGGGCGTCAGCTGATGCGGTCACTTGACCCCTTGCGTTGCTAAGAGGCAACCAGGAAACCGGTTCCCACTTCCGGTTCCTGTTGGGCGAGGACTGAGGGCGGGGGCGGGGGGGGAGGAGACGGAATGCCCGGATGTGGAAGCGCGCAGGGTCCGGAATTCCGGCTCTCTCCACCGCCCCTCCCTCCGGCGAGTCGCCGGCACCCGGTACGCTCCGAGGGATGGGTCAGGAGAGGATCACGCTCCTCCTCTTCCTCGGCTTTCCGCCGTTCGTCACAGCGCCCTCTCTTGGTTGACGAAAACTTAAAGCGCTCATCCCGGAGCAAGAAACAGAAACTTACCTCTCTTTTGAGCCTAGCAAGCTCCCTCCGCAAAAATCTATAAACACCAAGGGAAGTGACTCCTATGGGTTCACACCGCCCATATCAGGAGGACCGAGACTCTATGGTTAGTGGTGACGAAGGACCCTTTTCTGTCGGCGCCTGCGCAGTGAGAGGCGGCTCCGCATGCGCGCTGGGTTGGGCGAAGCGCACGCTGAGGAGCTTCGGCGTCCGGGGTTGGTGTTCCGAGACTCCTCGTTGCCACTAAGCAGCACGGCGTGGGACCCTACTTCGGGATTCACACATCCACTTCAGGTGACCGGCCCCGCAGCTTGCTGTCCCCGAGGATTCGCCTTAGTTATGTCCATGAGGCCAGGCCCCGGGCTATCCCCCCTCCTTGGCCGTTCTTGCGCGGGAAGTGTCTGGACCCCGTCGCCACCGCCCGCCGGTGATTTCCTGCGCCCTCTCGCCAGCCGCTGTCTGCTCCTGCGAGCCAGAAACGTGGCTGGACGGGCGGAGGAACCCCTGAAGGAACGTGGGCCGAGTAGATTTTTTTACAGCCTCCTTAAAGATGTCTTGTGGTGGGGAGGCCTCTGGAGAAGCCTCCCGACATCCCACCCCTCGTGCAGGACGATTGAGCGCTTGGCTTTTACCGGGCCGGAGAATTTGAGCATTTTTTTTTTTTCTTTTATCCTTCTTTTCGGCCCCAGGATACTGCCAAAACTTTTCTCTGACTGTGGAGACTGAATTTTTCGCCTAAGAAACAATAGGATAAACCATATTTAAGGTTTAAAAAAAACGTCCAAAACGTAACTATTAATATTGAAAGTCGTTAAGTTTTCCCTCTAGCTGTGCATTTCTGTATGAGTGAATTCCTGGAATTTAAAATCAGCTGTTGACGTTATTTGCTCTGTTTGGGTAACTGCGAAAATAAAACTGGAGTTTTTTTAATTATGGACGCTGAAAGCGTAAAACTTTAATAAGAGTTAAGTTTATATGTGCACTGGGGCTCTTAAACACCCCCCCCCATATTTAGGATGCTTTAATTTTCACTAAGGAACAAACATTGTTTCTTGAAGAAAGGGTGCATCAGAAAAGTCTTGATTTTTTTTTTTTTTCTCCTCCTTAAGTTGTTGTTGTTAAAGAGGTGGGGAACCCTGGACAGTTAATCAAAAATGTCAGTTACGAAATTGTAGTGCTTTTTCTGTGCATATGATGCCAGATGGTAGGCCCTGATTCTCAAAAGACTTAGTTGTACTAGTAAACTTAAGAGCGTTTTCCCAACGTGGTACGTTTTATTTTGGAATGTTCATTGCCCATATCTGCTATGGTGACATGACAATGTACTCCAGAAGTTAACAGGGGCAAAATACTAATAATGCAAGGTATTTGAAACTAGCTTCGAAACGTGTTTTTGTTTGTTTATATCAGAACACGTACAGCCTGTATGGCATTAACTACTCTAAAAGCAGAAGTGGGATCCCGTGTGAGAGGTGTGTGGTACACACATCTTTAATCCCAGCACTGAAAATGCTTGAGGTCAGCCAGAGCTGCACAGTGAAACCCTGTCTCTAGAGGTGGGTGGGAGAGCCCTTAACATTGTCATATTGTGTGTGATACAGGGAGACTTTGTGGATATCAGATTTCTTGTTAAAGACTTTTGAGTTTAGTTCTTGTTTTTAGTGCATATTATGTATCTGTCTTTGAAGTCAATATTTGTGTTCCTTGGTTTCCTGTTAATTGTTTTTTGTGCTTTTTCATAACACCTTGTAATCCTAATTTGTTTTCCCACTGGTACTTAATTCTCTAGGGAGGGATTTTTCTGTCGGAATTGTTTAATACTAAGTAGTGACTACCCCAAAAATTGTAACAAATTAAATTGCAAAATGAAAAAAGTCAGAATGCTTTGAAATCTATCAAAAAGGACTGAATAAATTCTTGATTTCTGCTTTGACAGAAAAAAAAATGGGCTTTTTTTAATAATTGTTTTTATGAATTGATTTAGTCAATCGGCCAAAATGTAAGTTCTTTGTGACACGAATTCCTTTGTAGTTTCAGACTACTTTCTTTCTACTGTAAGTAATAAACCGTTTCATTATTTACTCCATATTTTGCAAACAGATTTGTGCCTTTTAAAATAGTGGCCATGTTTCCATTCTGTGTTCTTTTACCCTGTTGCCTGTAACCTTTAACCAGCTGGCTAAGACAAGAAACATCACCTTTTTGGATGCTACTATTTGGAGAAATTTGCTTAATAAATATGACTAGAAGCTTTTAAATCTCCTAACATTGTTGAACATTTTTCTACAGCATTTATTTTGATGCTTACTTTGGAAGTCTTTGTTTAATTCTCGAGTTTTCTATATACAGATATTTGAAAACATTTGCATTCCCTCCCTTAAGAGAAGCTCTGTTTAAAAGATGAAACTGCTGTTTCCAAATGGGTAATTCTAGCTGAGTAGATACTTTCTTTTGTTTACTAAATCCTTGTTTTGTTAAGCAGAGGAGAAATGAATCGGCCACATGTTACTTTTAGATAAACAATACTTTTAGTTCTGTCCTGGTAGTTTGGCCTAATACGTGATACGCACTTCCCACACTTGAGTATCTGTCAGTGTTACTTTGTGATCAAGTTAGATATTTCTAAAATATTTGTTAATATATTCTAATTTTAAGAGCACAAATAGTTCAAAATTTACTAGGCTCAAATTTTGACTTCTACCACATATCAGTATATAAAGGGGCAAGTTGCTCGCCCTGCACCTCCATTTCCTTATCTTCAAATAGGGAGAACTAGAGAGAATGTGGTATGTCAGAGAGCTAGGCGATGGCCAGATCGTGTACTAGTCCTACTGATAGAAACAGATGTGTGAATGTCACATACATCTTCCCAGTTGATAGTGGGACTATGTGCATGTCTGGTTGTTTTGGGTTTTTTTGTTTTTGTTTTTATTTTTTTCGAGACAGGGTTTCTCTGTATAGCCCTGTCTGTCCTGGAACTCACTTTGTCAACCAAGATGTTCTCAAAGTCATAGATCTTCTTAGAAAGTAAGTTACTAAAATGTCACATTTATTTTCTTAGGCCTTTGGGCAATAGTTACTACCTATCTTCTGAGTTCTGACAACAGTAAGTAGGTTATGATTAATAAGAAAACATAAAAGTCCTCACCTACAATTAAGGTCTCAGGACTTCCTTTTTAAAGTATAGTGCCAACTTGTATGATTTCTAGCATATGGATTATTAAAGAGAAGGTGCTGGGTACTTTGGGTGGATCAAAGGGAATGATTTTAAGTATCTTTAGTGCGTGGAGATTAAAAGACACTTGAACTGTAGAGATTTATAAAGCTCTTCTCAAGAATAGGCATATGTGTTATCAAAATAAAAACAGAAAAACTAGGGTGATGAAGTACTTCCCTAGCATGGATAAGGCCCTACCTCATCAAACTGTTGGAGAATAATATATTAGAAATAATGACTGAATTATGTCATTTGGGTTTTGGTTGGTTTTTTTGTTTTGTTTTTTGAGACAGGGTTTCTCTAGGTAGCCTTGGCTATCCTAAAACTTACTCTGTACACTGGGCTGGCCTCAGACTCATTGATCTGCCTGACTCTTGTTTGCTAAGTGCTAGGATTAAAGGCATGCACTGCCACCACCACTCAGCCTTAACTCATTTGTTTTAAAAGGAAATAAAATATGAAGTCATTTTTTATGAGTGTTGTACCTGCATGTATATCTGTGTACCGTGCATGTTCTTGCAGTGCCCACAGAGACCAAAAGAGAGGGCATCAGAACCCCTTGGATGGGAGTTACAGTTTGTGGGCCATCATGTAGGTGCTAGAAATGGAATCAGCATTTGCTAGAAGAGCATCTAGTGTTCTCAACCATCGAAGCATCTCTCCAGCCCCTTAATAAAGTTTTATTTTGTGATACTGTAATTTTAGCTACAGTGATACTAGACTAGGGGTGCAGCTAATGAGGGGCAAGTCAGGAAAGACTTGCTTGGTGTGTAAATAGAAACTCGGCACAGTTGGCAGCATCACAGAAAAGATTGTAACATTTGGCATATTGGTTAGGTTTAAGTAATCAGTCTTCCCTTCATACATTATGTGGTAGCATATGCCATCTGAGCTGACTTAGACAAAGAGTAGCTTAGGTAATGTTGAAACCGTGTTATAACGATGCTTCCCACACACGCCCCCATTCCATGATAGTTATTAAAATGTTGAATACTGGTTTACTGTATTTTGGGAGTTTGTTTTTGCTTTGCTTTTGTTTTGAGATGACATCTAGGTATATAGCCCAGGCTGTTTTCAAACTTATAATTCTTCTGGGTAAGCCTCTAGAGTGTTGATGTACATATATACACCTAGATGCCCTACTTAAGTGGTAATATTAAAATAGTGTTTTAATCTTGTCATATTCCTTTAATCCTTAGGCCTCACGGCACTTTATAGATAGTCATTATTTTTTAATAGTTTCTCTAAAAGTGATTGCCTAAGCATCACAAAAATATGGAGCATATAAAAACTAAAGTTGAGTCCTGGGTATCCATTTTCTGACATTTAAAGAGGCTAACATCAATGTTACTTTGTTCTGTTCCTTCATTGTCAAGGTCTACAACATTGATTATTTTTAGCTTAACACTTTATTTTTGTTTGTTTAAATTGCAGAATGCCGGGTCTAAGTTGTAGATTTTACCAACACAAATTTCCTGAGGTGGAAGATGTAGTGATGGTGAATGTAAGATCCATTGCTGAAATGGGGGCCTATGTCAGCTTGTTGGAGTACAATAACATCGAAGGCATGATTCTTCTTAGTGAATTATCCAGACGACGTATCCGTTCTATAAACAAACTGATCCGAATTGGCAGAAATGAATGTGTAGTTGTCATTAGAGTGGATAAAGAAAAAGGTAAGTGAGAAAAAAATTAGTTAAGAAATATAAACTATAAAACTAAAGAATTTCTCGTTTTAAATTGTTAAGTATATATTATAAAATACACTGAGTTAAACTACTATACTTAAATTTGTTAGTGTTCTGAGTCTCAAGAGACGATTTAAAAAAAGGTCACTCAAGGATGAATTAAGACTTTACTCACAGCAGGGAAATCTAGCCTCTGTGAACTGAATGTTGAAAAGATGCTCAAAAGCGTACTTATTAATTGTTCACAAAAGTTATTTTTTGGGCTTAGTTTCTCATACTTTTGCCCCTAATATGTTTCCTGAAGGAAAACATCCCACCTTTGTAACTTTGGTGTTTATTGGGTACTGTTTGTAGTACTCAATAATTCAAGATATTCAGGTGTGCCAGAACTGACTGTTGTGACCAAAGTTATGCAAAAGCTATAAATCTCCTTCAGACAACTCTGTAGCTTACAGAAAACAGTTTTCTACAATGATTTCTTCAAGATCAGAGTACTTCTAGAAAACTATTTCATTCTAATATTTACATAGATATAATGATTCTACTAGAATTCTTGCTACATAAGTTCTTTTACATACAAAATTGTTAGAGAAGCACATGGGGGCTGAGGATGTAACCAGTCATTTAAATGCTTGATTACAAGCTGGAAGAGGTGAGTTCAATCCCTTGAACCCATATAAAAAGGCCAAGTGTGATAGCATAGACTGGTAGTTCCAACTCTAGGAAAGGTGGAAAATCTGGGATTCATAGCCAGCCAGCCTCCTAATTTACTCAGTGAGTTTCTGGCCTATGAGAGACCTTATCTCAAAAATCAGACTGAATAGCTCCTAAATACAACCAAGATTTCCTATAGCCTCAACTGGAATATGGTGTATACACATAAAACCACATCTGCACATACACAAGCCATGTTTCATTTGTCTAAAATTTTAAAGGGTACTAATTAGCTAACTAAGCAGAAACCTTTTACTATAGTAGTAAGGGTTTGGGGGCGGGGGTGGTTGGTTGGTTGGTTTTTCAAGACAGGGTTTTGCTGTGTAGCCTAGGCTGGCCTTGAACTCACAGACATCATCCACCTGGCTTTGCTTCCAGAGATTAAAGGCATGTGCCACCACCTCCCAGCATGTAGTAGTAGTTTAATTACAGAGTTAGTTTATGGCCAAATGACTTGGTATTTTTTTAGTATTTTAGTAATAAACTAATTATAACCAAGTTCCAAAGAAAGAAACCTAGTAGTAATGAACTTACCTTTATTTGTAAGGGAGGACCCCTAGGAGAACACACCCACTCACCAAGTTCTCAGCACAAAAACTTATTACCCAAGAGGGACAAGGCACTGTGAGGGTTTGCCTCTGGATCAGACAAAAGCAGACAGTAGGTGTTTTAAGAGGACTAGTTTTCGAAGAAGAAAAGGGGGAAGTCTAGGGTGAGTTGATAAGTCCTGATTAGACAAGTTAGCCAGTATAGTCAAATATTTTGTCTCAGGAATGAGTCAATGGGAATAAGACCTTGGGCTTAGCTTTAGGGATGTAATTTAAAGGGAAAGGACAAAACTTGTTTGAATGTTATAGACATGAACATGAATATATTTGGTGTGGAGTTTTTTTTGTTTTTGTTTTTCTTGATTTAAAATTAAATTAACAATAAGATGACTGGATTAAATGTAGAAGTGAGATAAAAAATTAACAGACTTTAGGAGCTTGTCCTTCTCCTGCCCCCCAGCAGGGTTTCCCTGCATAGCCCTGGAGGCTGTCCTCAAAATCACTCATCTACCAGGCTGCCTCCACCATCAAGTGTCGGAATTAAAGGGGATTAAAGGCATGTACCACAATGCCTGGTGATTTTAGGGATATTTTATATAAGTTTAAAAGAAGAATTACACTGTATGCATACACACATGAACTCCAGTAGCTCTACAGTTGTGGTGTTTGTGTGTTGTCCCCCCAAATCCCAGTCTCTACAAATCTTTGAGTGCTGAATGAATATTATTTTTTTCTTTATGCATCTTTTTTCTGGATTCCATATAAGTCATCACCATTATGAACCCTTCTAAGCATGTAGTTTAGTACAATATACCATGCTTTGTTTTGTTTTATTTTGTTTCGTATTCTACAGGGCTTCTCAGTGTAGCTCTGACTATCCTGAAACTTACTCTGTAGACCAGACTGGTCTGGAACTCAGTTCTGCCTGCCTCTGCCTCTGGGGTGTTGAGATTAAAGACATGTCACCATGCCCAAAAGGAGATCTGTTTTTAATATGAGAAAATTAGATCCTATTGGACAACACTTCTACCATAACAGCTGTGAACTCCAGACATGTATAAAAATTACTGTGGAGCTGGAGAGATGGCTCAGTGATTAAGAGCACTGACTGCTCTTCCAGAAGTCCTGAGTTCAATTCCCAGCAACCAACCACATGGTGGCTTATAACCATCTGTAATGGGGATCCGATGCCCTCTTCTGGGGTGTCTGATGACAGTGACAGTGTACTCATATACATAAGATAAATAAACCTTTTTTTTAAATTATT
>NC_034596.1:74066716-74084722 GCF_900095145.1 Mus pahari
AAATAAAAAAAAAAAAAAAAAAAAGTTAACTGTGTGAGACACGGAGAAGTCAAAAGGCAAAAGTCCACACTTGGAAGAAAGGAACTCTGCCAGGTCATTTTTCTGTTTTGTGTTTTCCCCAAGTATATACTGAAGACACTTCAAAGGGCACCTAAGATCCTGCTCTAAAACTTAGAGCATTACTTGCTAAATCACATAGAGCCCTGGATAGCCACAGCAAATGAAAAATGGTAATAATGATAAGGTTTAGAACAGTCATTCTCAATGGGGGGGGGGGTCACCTAAGACTACCAGAAAGCTCAGATATTTACATTGTGATTCATAACAGTAGCAAGATTATAGTTATGAAGTAGCAATGAAAATAATTTTATAGTTGGGCCACAACATGAACTAAAGGAAGCATGAACTAAATGAACTTAAGGAAGCATTAGTCAGTAAAGCACCATTAGGCTTAGATTAGAGAAATAGGAAAGATCCACAAAAGGAGAGCCCTGGTCTTTAAATAAATTCTGTCCTAGTCTGTGTGACTCCTGAATTAATATAATAGACATATAACCTTCAGGCATCCCTAGGAGTTTAAAATCTGAAGGTTGAAGTTGTTTCCTATTTAAGTCCACTTTGAGTTTAAATACTTTTTCCTGATGAAACAACTTTTAAAAAAAGGAAATTTATAGTAATTCAGAGCCTATCCCAAATGTCATTCATAATGTCAAAAATGTACCCCAAACTGTTAGACATGGGTGGGAATAAAACCACCCATGCCTGAGGGGTGGTTGATAAGGGCCAAATATAATCCAAGTTTGAATTAGGAGACAGGATTTTTTTAAAGTAATTGTCCTGCTGCCCAAACACATTAGAAAACTATCTTTTAAAGAATGAACAAAAGGAAATCTTTAAAAAGAAATTAGAAAAATAAAAATAAAAACCAATGTAAAGGAAAGAATCAGGAAAAGAATGCAGATAGAACCTCAGCCATGTCTAGTTCAAAAGGACTATACCAGTAGGAGAGTAAAGCAGCAAAAATGTACTTGGGGGAAATACGAGGCCGGTTGTAGTGAGATACCCCTCAAAAACTAAATAAATGCCCGGCGTGTTGGCACACGCCTTTAATCCCAGCACTCGGGAGGCAGAGGCAGGCCGATTTCAGAGTTCGAGGCCGGCCTGGTCTACAAAGTGAATTCCAGGACAGCCAGGGCTACACAGAGAAACCCTGTCTCGAAAAAACAAACATACATACATACATACATACATACATACATACATACATACATACATACATACGGTATGTGGGATATAGAGGGTAGAGATAAAATGTGTTCTGGTTTATTAGAAATTATTAATAGAGGCCAGGACTTGGAAAAAAACAAAAAAGCCATGTTAGAATTATGTATCCAGTGATAATACCAAACAACAGAAGTCAAAATGGAGATGCTTTAAAGAGAAACTAGGAATTTACTGCCAAATAGAAGTACATCATAGAAATAATAATACTCTTTTAGGCTCATCTTGGGGTACTTTTTTTTTTTTTTTTGGTTTTTACGAGGCAGGGTTTTTCTGTATAGCCCTGGCTGTCCTGGAACTCACTTTGTAGACCAGGCTGGCCTCGAACTCAGAAATCCACCTGCCTCTGCCTCCCGAGTGCTGGGATTAAAGGCATGCGCCGCCACCGCCCGGCCATCTTGGGGTACTTGAAGTGAAAATGTGTTTAATTTTAAAACACTCCTTTTTTCCCTCTTAATTTCTTACAATACATTTAGTTGTTTGTCTTATTTGTACCATCAGGATTTAAATTTATGAAAGTAATTGACTGATAACACAAAAGACCAGTATCTTTAAAGGAAATTTTTCTTACAATACCCAAAGGAAAGCATGTCATGACATGCATGGCCACTTGAGGAAGCTCTAGTTTGAGACGTGACAGAAGGAGCTATGAGAAAGAATAAACCAGTGTAGTTGGTTTTACTTTATTTTTGGTAGTGACAGCAGGGAGTGGACAGATGATATTAGCCTAGGCTGGCTTCAGAATCACAGTCTGCCTCCCTAGTGAGGTTATAAACATGATCTGCCTCCCATGGTAGAATCTTGCAGGGTGGGGTGACTGGCAAAGCTGGCCGGTTTGAATAGTCATGGAAGGTATTTGGATAAAGGGGTTGCCAGTAATTTATCTAATTCCTCCTGACTTGATAATAGGGCAAGTACGATATTGGCATACTGTGTGAGAATAAGTAGATTACAGACTAGGAGTTTATATAATATAGATCAGTTGCTAACTTTTAAGAGTTTGCTGGCCCTGGGAGAGGCTTTCTCACTCAAGTTACTGAGATTGCAAGAATAGGAACATCAGTACATAGATACTTGCATGGTAACATTCTTAATCCCAGCACTCAGGAGGCAGAAGTAGGCAGATGTCTTGAGTTCAGTGCCAGCCTGGACTACAGAGTTAGTTCAGAAATAGCCAGGACTACATAGAAAGGTTCTATGATGATGATGGTGATGGTGATGGTGATGGTGATGGTGATGGTGATGGTGATGGTGATGATGATGATGATGATATAAAAAGCAAAGTGGTGGGGTGCCTTTAAATCTAGCACTCAAAGGGCAGAGGCAAGTGGATCTCTGTGAGTTGGAGGACAGCCTGGTCTACAGAGTGAGTTCCGGGACAGCCAGGGCTATACAGAGAAACCCCTACTCAGGCGAATGGGAGGGACAGATTAGAAGCTAGTATCATTGGTTTGTGCCTGTGGTCCCATCTAATCAGAAGACAGGTCTAGGTTGTGAGTAGCTTAGAATATTTTTCTATCATGAAATCCTGGGTTTAATCTCTACTAACTAAAAACAAAGGAAAAATAGTCACTGTAATATTACTGGCAATTTTGATTTGTAACTCCATTTCCAGGAGATCCCAAGCCCTCTTCTGGCCTCAGGGTACTAGGCATGCATATGATGCATAGGAATTGCATGTAAGCATTTAATTACAAGCACCCATACAAATAAAATTAAAAACACTTCTAAAATGTTCTAAAATATACTAAGTTAGTTAAGGCAGGTGAAAAATGAAAACCAAATTGAAGAAAAGGAAAACAAATACTTGAATAATAGATCTGAATCTTGTACTAATAATTATACCAAATGTAAATCAAACAAGTATTGAAATTAAGGCAAAGATTTATAGGCTAGATTTTAAAAAGCAAGACCCAGCAATAATGCTGTCATACTTTACTGAAAATAGGTAGATGGAGCCAGGGGTGTTGGTATATGTTTTTTGTTTTTCGAGACAGGGTTTCTCTGTTGAGGCAGACAGATTTCAGAGTTCATGGCCAACTTGATCTACCTAGTAAGGCCTGTTTCAAAAATAAATAAGAAGTTGGTAAATGATATGCTGTAGAATATCTGTTAGTATCAGATAAAGTAGACAAGAATTAAGCAGGAACCTTTTGTAATAAGACACAATAACTGTCAATGTGTATATGCCCACTAGAGATAGTGATGTGAAGTAAAAATTTAAATAGATGAATCTGTAATTGTAGTTGAAGGTTTAGAAAACCTTTAAATAGTTATTGTAAGAGCCACATTCAAAAATAGTTTGTTACCAACTTTGATTTATTCTATAATTGTTCTACAATTTATAGAACACTGCACCCACAAAAAAATTGAACATTTGTTTCAGTATGTTCATGTCATGTTTGCTAAAATAATAAGTTGGGTCCTAGTAGAGCTTTGAGTACATTTGAGGGTTAACATCAAATATGTTCTGATCATAATAAAACTTGGTTGAATCGTTATCATTGTATCTTGAGTGGAGAAAGCAAATATTTGCTAATTTGAACTCACATATATTAAGACCACAGAAAATCTTTTTACTATGTTAGAAAAGATGAAAAACCTAAAGTGATTAGGTTTTGGTTGAAGAGAAGATGAGGTATACCTCAGTGAGGGGACCTTGCCTAGGGCGTGGTGCTTTGGATTTGAACCTCAGCACCTGAAAGGTAGAGGTAGGGGTGTCAGGAAAAGAAAAGAGGTGTGATCAAATAGAGCCAGACATGGTGGTTCACACCTTCCGCCCCAAGGTAGGAAAGGCAGGCATATATATATCTGAGATCAAGGCCAGCCTGGGGTATCTTATCTTGTGAGACCATCTTTATTTTTAAAAAGGCAGCTCATTTTAACAGTCATAATTGTATATACTCTCATTTATACACTCAGTTGGTTATCAAAAGGGTACAGAAGCATCTGAGTGGTGGTTGCATTGTCTTTTTAAAAACAACACTGGGACAGTTGGATGTCTATATGCTAAAAAATATGAACATGATCTTAACCTTACAAAAGTATCCTAAAATCATAGACCCACATGAAATTTGAAACTAGCTTTTTTAGAAGAAAGCATAAAAGTAAAGTTTTATAACATTTTTTGTTCTAGTTTCTTAGATTAAAACATTAAAAACAAATCCATGAGAAGAAAAATTGATAATTTGAACTTAATTGTTAAAGGCTTAGGTTTTTTGGGAAATACTATTAAGAGAGTGAAATAACAAGTTTTTAAGTGTGGTCTTATAGTGCACTTTTTCTGTGTTCATACCCAGCATAGGATTGTGGCTGTATCTATGGTCTGGATATCTGACAAATTCTTTAATCTTTCTGAGTCCTGGTTTCTTCAGATTGAAAGACCAGCATCTCTGGGAAAGAGAATCTACCATGCAGATTGCTTTAAGGGTTCAATGCGGTGCTTTAGCTCCTTCCATCTTGAGTGTACTGGTCATTCAGAAGATGACAGTGTGCCGGGCGTAGTGGTGCACGCCTTTAATCTCAGCACTCGGGAGGCAGAGGCAGGTGGATTTCTGAGTTCGAGGCCAGCCAGGGCTACAGAAAAACCAAAAAAAGAAGATGGCAGTGTTACCTCTATTGAGAATCACCAAAACAGGGTTTTCTTGGGCTGAGCTGGCTTTAAATCTACCGTCAGCCAGGCAGCTGTCCTGTGCTGTACTTGCACACCTTATTCCTAGTACTCCAGGAGGCAGAGGCAGGAGAATCTAAGTTTGGACGAGCCTGGTCTACAGAGTGAGTTCTAGACAGCCAGGGCTACACAAAGAAACTCTGTCTCAAAAAACCAAAAGCAAAAAAAAAAAAAATGCAAATCTTCTGCATTGCACCTTCTGAGTTTTAGAATTAACAGGCGTGTGCCACCATACCTGCTTTGACAATGGCCTCTTAATCAAATCATAGTGAATTCTTTACTGTCCTGGTGCTTAGAGAGAATAGGTTTCAATGAAATGATTTTAAATATTTCCTCTAAAATAATAAAAAATATGTAATTACCTTGTGATAAAAACATTTCTGAAATCTTATCACATCTTTCATAGCAGTATTTTTGTCAGTGATTTTAGTGTAGATAATTATAAGCTTCTCTGTCAGATACTTAATTTGCTAATTACATCGTTTTTATATTTATACTTGAGCATATTTATACTTGAGCAAATAAATCTATTTTAAAATATTTTCATACAGGATACATAGATTTGTCAAAAAGAAGAGTTTCTCCAGAGGAAGCAATCAAATGTGAAGACAAATTCACAAAATCCAAAACTGTAAGTTGGTTCTCTGATAGATTTCTTTATTTTGGAGGCTATGGAGCTGGCTCGATGGTTAAAGTGCTTGCTCTTCTTGCTAAGGACCCACCCAGGTTTGGATCCAGTACCCACATCTGGCAGCTTACAACTGTCACTCGAGTTCTAAGGATCTTCTGGCCTTGCTGGGTGTTGTATACACGTGTATATACCCACCAAGAGTACACATAAATAAAAGGTTTTGAGCTGGCATTCGTGGTACATACACCTTTAATCCTTGTGAGTTTGAGGTCATCCTGGTTTACAGAGTGATTTCTAGGACAGCAAGGGCTATTACACAGAGAAACCCAGTCTCGGGGAAGATGGGTAGGTGGATATGTGGAGGGGGGAGGGAGGGAGGCATGGATGGAGGAGGGAATGTAGATAAGTAGAGATTGATATGTTTATTTTGTGAATAACCGTTTTGCCTGCATGTATGTATCTGCACTGTGACTGTGTCTTGTGCACAAGGAGGTCAGAAGACGGTATTAGATCACCTGGAACTGAAGTTACAAATGGTTGTGAGTCACCATGGGTGTGTGGGGAATTGAACTCAGGTCTTTGAAAGATCAGCAAGTACTCTTGCCTGCTAAGTGATCTTTCAGTCCCTAATCTTCTGTTTTTCATGACATTATATTTTCTTTGTCTTATACTAGTATTTTCGTCTTTTCTGCTGTGCGTGTTCCTATCCTTAAGATAAAATACCAAGAAAATATTTGAATAAAATTTTTTTATTATTTTGATTAATCCAATGTGATAGTTTGACGCCTAAAAGCAGTCCTCCAGGCACAGCTGTGAGGGATTGTCTTTATTGAGGCTAGTCATGTGGGAAGATTTGTCTTAATTGTGAGTGGGATCATTTCCTGACCCAGGATCCTGGCCTGGGTGAAGCAGAGGGGGCAAGCTGAGCATTAATGTGCACGCACTGAGTCATGATCTCTGCTCTTGACTGCTGGTGTGACCAGTTTTCTCAGACTTGCCTCTGACCTCCTTGTCTGAAATGTAATCTGGTATTGTAAGCCAAATAAACCCTTCCTTCTTTATATTACCTTAGTTAGGCTATTTTATCACAGCAGCAGAAGAAAGTCCCACGTACATCAGACCATGATCAAGATCTCTCCTTTCGTTTTATGTATTTACACATCTGAAACGAGTAGAAGAAATGTATTTTTAAAAAAAAAAAAATTTAAACCTCTTTCTTTAAACTTGTCATTCAGAAAATATAGTCTTTGAACTAAATCTTTCGGCATTACTTGGCTACATACTAGAAATGCAGAGTGCCAAGTCGTGGTGGTGCCAGTCTTTATTCCCAGCACTCCACACCAGCATAGGCGTATGTGGTCGGCTTGGCGTACATAGTTGCCACCCTTTCTCAAAAAGACAGATTGGGGTTGTAGTTGAGAGGGGAGAGCATTTACCTAGTGTAGAGAAGGCCTGGTTTGTTTGTTTGTTTGTTGTTTTACACTGTCCAAGTTAAAGTGTTACCTTGATTCTGTCATGTTTCTAAAACACTGCTATAGGCAATTTACATATTTTTGGTCTCTACGACATTGTCAAATTGAGTGTTTGCCTGATACAGTGATGTGTACCTATAGCCCCATCTACATGAAAAGCTAAAACTGGAGTTTGGCTTCAGTCTAGTCTGGGTAATATAGAAAGCCTCTATTTCATAAGACAATAGCATAAACAAGAGTATATTTCCAGGATGACAAAATTAAACAAGTGGTTTAGGACCTTTTCTTACTCAATTTTGATGTGAAGCATGAAACAACTTATTACATACATACGTGTATTTGTTCATATATGGCATGCATGTAGAGTTAGAAGATACTTCTGGGGACCAGCTCTCTCCTACCACATGGGTCCTGAGGATTGGACTCCTGACATTAAGCACCTTTACTGAGCCGTCTTGCTAGCTCATGAAATAGCTGCTTAGTTTTCTCTAAATTTGTATTAGTTTTAGGGAGTTTGATGGGTAAGTAATGGAAGGATAGTTGTTAAATGATAAGCAAGCAAAAGAAATAGTAAAATCTCAGTTGTACATTGAAAGTTTTCCTCTTACAGTGTGGTTTTATATATACTTGATAATATAAGAGCACTCTTGGTAAGGAAAGATGCTAAGTACCTTGTTGCAAGTTAAACAAATTAATTAATTTGTTTGAAAACCCAAAGTTATGTCATATTTCTGCTTATACCTACTTGAGTTGATTATTGTGAAGGAGTTACTGTTTCTTTATGGATAAAGAATTTGTAGTTAGAAATTTTACTGTTCCAGAATTATTGAAATGAAATTACGTCTTCTGTTAAAATATGAAAATGCCTCTTCTTTGTGGCTCTCTTACTTTCCAATTATTGAGTTCTTCATTTTATATTTAGGTTTATAGCATTCTTCGCCATGTTGCTGAGGTATTAGAATATACCAAGGATGAGCAGCTGGAGAGCCTGTTCCAGAGGACTGCCTGGGTCTTTGATGACAAATACAAGAGACCTGGATATGGTGCCTATGATGCCTTTAAGCATGCAGTCTCGTAAGAACACCTTGATTCTGCCTTTCTGTCTCACCTGCTAAGTCTTAGCACACAGATTGATTGCCCGGCATCTAGTCATAGAACACCCAGACATTAGGTCCTTGTCATATTTAACTTTAAAAATGTAAAAGGCCATGATGTGAGTGGATCCTACGTGGTCATGTATGTATAGTTTTCATGTGCCATATTTACATGGTTTTATCTCTCACTACTTCCTTCTACATTTCCATTTCCTCGTCATGCCTGGATGGTTTCAGAACCAGTGTAGACATCTCACCCAAAACAATACAGCCCCTTGCTTACTGCACTTGCCTGGGCTTTCATCCCAGGCCACATTAGCTTACCTTCCATGTGGCCTCATAATAGACCTTTTTATGTAGATTTGCTTTGCCTCTTAAAAACCCGTGGTTTTTAAGTATTAGGCTCTGGTTCCAAACCTGGTTTTCTCTGTGTCTTTCCTGGCCTGACTTTGTTATCTAACTTAGAAACACCATGAGATACCATTTCAAAAACTTTCTTGCCAGTATTATGAGCCTTTGCTGTATTTTTCCTTTGGTTATATCTGGTGTTCAACAGATAACGCCTGACTTCTCTGCAATTGTAGATTACTGGCTACTACTAGAAAAAAGTAGTCAGTTGGTGCCTCTGTGTATTCAGGATCTCACCGTGTTCTGTGTCTTCATTGCTGCCCCACACCTGCTCCTGACCAGTTCTTGCTCCCATCTCTAAGGTGTCTGTTTCTCAGTGTTCTTCCTCAGAAGCCATCTTAGCCGATCACTCTTGACTCACTTGCTCACTACCCATCTGCTTCCTTCCAGGCTATTTGAAAAGGTTTTTTCTCCTGTACTCCTGGGGTTCACGCCCTTCCAGCTCTCAAACTAACCCTACCTTCTGCCAGTTACTCCTGTGCTTGTATCTTCCTTTATTGATTTCTGCTACACAAAAGAATTCTCATCTTTACCTTGACCTTTTTATAGGAAGCATCTTGTCCTCTCTAGTAACCATTTACTTGTCCCTACTTGCTGTCTCTGCATCTTTTCCTTCCATTCCTTCCTAAATGTTAATGCTGCATGACTGTCTTGAGGTTAATTTCCAGCCCTTTGAGGGTTTCTAGATAATACCTATGAATAGAATTGTTGAATCAGAAGATTAATTTTACAGATATGTATAAATATTTTTGGTTTTGCCAATTTACACTCCAAATTAGTTCTGTTGTTTATGTTCCCCTAGCAACTGTATAGATAGATATTGCTGTTTTCCCTCATCTTTACTATCATCTGATGGAGATCTCAGTTTTTTTTTTTCCTTTTGCCATAATTGATTTGCTTGACCCTGCTTATTCATCAGGTCAACAGCTTTGTGTATTTATTGATTCTAAATGTCAGTCTGTGTTTGTCTGTCTCTTTAAATCATCATGTGACAGTGTTATTGGTTCTCTCCGTTCTCAGTTTGTCTTGTACAAGCTAGTTGAAAAGTTCCCTATACACACATTCTATCACTTTTCACTGAGATTCAATATTAGCAGTTTGGATGCTTGCCCATGTTTGTCCTTTTTCACATACTAAATTTTCTGTCACTTTTTGCCTCTGCTTATTGGTGTCTCCTTTTTTGCTTATTCTGTTAACATGGAATGTTAGCTAAGCCTTTTCCTGATCCAAGTCTTGGACACTTTGGGAAGATTCAGTGAAATGCTGGTTTCTGCATGATGCCCTGACGTCCCTGGCAGTAAATGTCCTCCTGTTCCAGTACCCAAGTGGTGGTGTTTCCAAGCTAGATTCTAAGGCCTTGAAATAGAGAGTTCTGATTACTCAGAAGTCAGTTACAATGGAGTGTCAGGTTTATATTTGAAGTATTTATTAAATTGCTTATTTTAGCAAGATCTCTAAAAATTTTTGTTTTGATAATTAGTTGTTTTCTGTTTGTCATACACTTCATTTGCATTGCTTCATGTAATACAATTCTATGAGACATTGTTGCATCTATGAGACCCTGTTTGAATTTTTTTTTTTTTTTTTTTTTTAAGATTTGTGTATAGGAGCACTCTATTTGCATTTGTGCCTGCACATCAGAAGAGAGCACTAGATAGACAAGAGCATCAGATCCCACTATAGATGGTTGTGAGCCACCATGTGGTTGCTGGGAATTGAACTCAGGACTTCTGGAGGAACAGCCAGTGCTCTTAACCACTGAGCCATCTCTCCAGCCTAGTTTACACACTTGGAAAGAGAAAAGGACACATAAAAGTAAAAATTGTACAAGGTCAAAATTTTAACTTCCATGTAGAAACTAGTACTTTGTTGTTTTGTGCATTACCCTGTGAGGTATGTTTGTTTTCATGGTTATTAGTAATATTACCTTGAGAGTTCTTGTTTTGTTTTTTCTCAGAGACCCATCTATCTTGGATAGTTTAGATTTGAATGAAGATGAAAGAGACGTACTCATTAACAATATCAATAGGCGTTTGACCCCACAAGCGGTCAAAATTCGAGCAGGTAAATGGCTTCTAAACAACTTTAAATATTATACGTGCCTAAACAGGCTGTTCAGTGATGAGACTTACTAAAACATGTTGCTCCATCAACAACTATACATTTTTCTAAAATTGGTTTTTTGTTTTTTGGTTATTGTTGTTTTGTTTTTGTTTTTTTATAACAAACTTTAAGGTGTTTTGGGTTGTTTTTGCAAAGTTGGGGGGGGAGAGTTATTTGACTGCTTTGGGGTTTTGTTTTGGATCTTATAATCAAACCAGGGCTTCATATACACTGGATAATTACTATACCACAGTCTCATGTCCTTGACCCAAAAAATTATTACTTCTACAAAACGAGAATGTATACACAAATGAAATAGTCCTAGAAGGTTAACTAACTGTAATTCAGCCCTTTAATAAGGAAGTATTATTTTGCCTTTGTTTACAATTTAAAATATTTCAACAGGACAGTGTTATCCTTCCATGCCTTTGTATTGATCCTGTGCTAATTGTCTGGAATATTTTCAGACATTCTTCCTATACAGATAGTTGTCTAAGGTTCTCAACCTATGGGTCTCAACCCCTTTAAGAGTCAAGTGACCCTTTCAAGGGAGTCACATATCAGATATTTACATTAAAATTCACAACAGCAACAATACTGTTAAATGAAGTTGAAATGAGCTAGGCGTGGTGGCGCACGCCTTTAATCCCAGCACTGAGGCAGAGGCAGGCCTGGTCTACAAAGTGAGTTCCAGGACAGCCAGGGCTACACAGAGAAACCCTGTATGGGGGGTAGAGGGGACAAAAAAAATGGGTGTGCAGTTTCTAAATACTTCTAGACAATTTGCTGTCACAGTGTGTCTTTCCTTATTGTCATTTCTGGTGCCAATTTTTGTAATTTTAGATATTGAAGTAGCTTGCTATGGTTACGAAGGCATTGATGCTGTAAAAGAAGCCCTGAGGGCAGGTTTGAATTGTTCTACAGAAACCATGCCCATCAAGGTAAGTTATGTGTTTTTATCCCACCCTGCTTTTCAGATACTTGTGGTCAAACTGTGTGTTAGCAGTTGAATCCAGGGCCACCACTAAGTCATGGTCCCAATCTTTTCCCCTTTTTGCTGGTCATGTTGGATAGAAAAGTACAGCTCCGTGATAAAGTGCATACCTGGCATGTTCAGTGCCCAGAGTGTTGGGGTCCGAAAATCTAAAACAACCCAAGCAGTCACAAGATTCCAGCAAAGCGAGATCTTTACTTGACCTAGGTAACAAACACTGACCGGTCAGGAGCTGACTGTGTCCTTGAACATTCATCTCAGTGAGTATTTAAGTAAATGACAAAAATGTATTGCACCTAGACCATCACTGATCAGGGCCACAGAACAGACTCGGAAGGTGAACCCATGACCCCTGAACCAGAATGTCATAGAATTTTTAAGCTTCAAAACCACAAACATCTATGCCAGGTTATCCCTCCAGCCAGGGTTTAGGGATAAGGACTTCCTTAGGAGTGTGCCTTTGTGGTACACTTATCCTGTTCTAATATGTTGGGTTATTCAACTGTGGTGGGGCAGCTTACCTAGCGTTCATGCCTCAACTTGACGAACAGTATGTCAGTTTCCCACATACATGTCCCTCTCTGCCAAACAGGACATCAGTTTCCCAGGGAGGTCTTAAGGACTTAAACTTTATTTAACCCCTATTCAAAAATGGAAGTTTTATTCAATATCTCTCTATTCTAGTTCCTTATAATAGTTTCCTAAAAGCAAAACAAAACTATCGTGGAGATTGAAAAGCCACCTCAGGGGCTAAAAGCTATTACTCTTACAGAAGATCTGAGTTCAGTGTCATGTCTTTTTTTTTTTTTTTTAGTTGATATTTCTGGGGGGTTATTTGCAGTTAGGGCTTTTTGTTGGTGCTCCAAGCGTAGTGAATATAGAGGGTTTCTATTATTAGTGGACCAGCAATATTATATCTTTACAGTAAGAAGTTGCAGTGCCCAAAATGTTTATAGTGCCTTGGGAGGCAACATTTTTTTTTTAACAATGTACATTCAACTGGATGGTTGTTACTCGAAGTTTCTTAGAAGAATTTTTCTATCAATTTAGACATAATTCACCTTTTTCGTTTTTATGATTTATTTATAGCCAGGCATGGTGACACATGCCTTTAATCCCAGCATTTGGGAAGCAGAGGCAAGCGGATCTCTGTGAACTCAAGGACAGACTAGCCTACCTAGTGAAAGGGTCTCCTGTAAAGATTGAGTTTTTACTTTAAGTGTGTGTTTGCCTACATGTGTACCATGTCTGTGCCTGGTGCCCACAGAGACCAGAAGAGAGTGTCGGATCCTCTAAAACTGAAGTTATACATGGTTGTGAGTCACTATGTGGATGCTGAGAACCAAACCAGCATCCTCTGCAAAAGCAACAAATGTTCTTAACCACTGAGCCATTCCCAACCTCAATTACCAATTATTCTGATGACAACCACCAGAAGCACCCAGTAGTTATAATTCTTCATCTTCAGTATTACAGTGAGCTCTCGCTCTCTCTCTCTCTCTCTCTATATATATATATATATATATATATATATATATATATATAGAGAGAGAGAGAGAGAGAGAGAGAGAGAGAGAGAGAGATGATATATATATTTTAGATGAGATGATAATCTTAATTGTGTTATTGAGGTACACTGACCCACCCACTATGAATGACACCATTCTCTGAATGGATCCTTAACTGTAGAAATGGAGAGGGAACTGAATAGATTGAATGCATGCGTTCATTTCTGACTTTGGACATAATGTGACTTAACTCCCACTGCCTTGACTTTATGCCATGATGAACTATGCTTTGAATTGTGAGCTAAAATAAATCCTTTCTCCTGTGAATTGCTTTTGTTGGAGTATTTCATCGCCTCAATAAGAAAAAATCCTAAGGGAATGTATTAATAAACTGACCTAGAGAATTTGGAGGCAGGTCAAGATGATTTCTTCATGTAGCAAATTAATAAAGCAATTTTTTAATATCCTGGGTAAGTATAATCATAACTTCATTTTTGTCTTTCTTCTTTAGATTAATCTAATAGCTCCACCCAGGTATGTGATGACAACAACGACCCTAGAGAGGACAGAAGGCCTCTCTGTCCTCAATCAGGCTATGGCAGTCATCAAAGAGAAGATTGAGGAGAAGAGGGGAGTCT
Source organism: Mus pahari (assembly GCF_900095145.1). Classification (NCBI taxonomy): domain Eukaryota; kingdom Metazoa; phylum Chordata; class Mammalia; order Rodentia; family Muridae; genus Mus; species Mus pahari. The sequence continues at coordinate 74,080,516 of NC_034596.1, forward strand.
TCAATGTTCAGATGGAGGTAAGATCAGGATCTTACTCTTTATTTTGTTCTTAATGTTTTTGCTTTGTTTTTTGCTTTTGATACAGGATTCCATGTAGTCAAGGCTAGTTTTCAGCTCACTCTGTAGTCAAGGCTAGCCTTGAACTGCCTGATGACTGCCTATCTACTTAATTTCATTTTCTTTATAGTATGTGTGCCCGGGTACACTGACCCATGGGTGTATATATGAAGACCAGATCAGTGTTGGATATCCTTTTATCTTGTTTTCTTGAGACTCCCTGAACCTAGAGCTGAAGATGCCCCTGTCGTCACACTCCTAGCTCTGGGTCACATGTATATACCACTGTGTCCAGCTTCACCTATGGCTGGTAGGGCTTGAACCTCATACTTGTGCAGAAATTACTTCACCTTTTCAACCTCTTAGTGCTTTTAAAAATATCAGATAGGGTGCCAGCAAAAAATGGCTCAGTAGTAAAGGCCCTGGCTGCCAAACATGGCAACCTAGAATCCAGGACCTTTATGTTAGAGAAAACAACTCCTAAAACTTGAAAAGCACACCATGGCAATGCATTCCCACACACATAAGTATTGTCATTGTATCGATTGAGTTAGATGTGATGGTTCATGCCTATTATCTCTGCACTTGGGAAACTGAGACCAGAATGATTGCCTGAAGTTCAGAGGCTGCCTTGTCAGCATATCAAAGCTGTCTGCCCAGTCACGTATAGATGGGAATAAAACAATTGAGTGTTTGTACAGAATATTTCTAAAAAGGGTTTTATCTGTAACAAAACACTTAGCACTGGAATGCCATATGGGATAGACATTTGTGCCAGTGCTAGGGGGTTTTTCCCCTCATAGAGAAAAATTTACTGGGCATAGTATGACACAAATCTATAATCTCAGCATTGGGAGGCAGAGGCAGAAGGACTGGCTTGTTGTTTACATAGGGAATCCTGTTTCAAACATAAAATAATCTGTCTTTCCCTCACCTCAATATGAATAAAACCTAATTTCCATATGCTGTATATCTGTGTATAAAATGTTTCAATCTCTGAGGAAGAATAATAATTTATCTGGAGCCCAAAATATTCATTAAAAAAACAAACAGGACATTTGGTGGTCTTTCGCTGTGATCACTGAACTTGTTTTCAGTTGAGCTTATTAAAATGGCAGAAAGTATTCCACTGTAGTGTGCACTACTTCCTTGGATGGTCTTGTACTTTCTTAAGTTTCAGCTGATAGAACGGGTATGACTGAATTGTTAGAAATGAAATTTTTTTTTTATGTTAAATTTTAAACATTGGTCAGTAAGTCAAATCTACTCTGCTGTTTATTTTGAAATTGTGCCTCTTCCACAGCCCAAAGTGGTCACAGATACAGATGAGACTGAACTTGCAAGACAACTGGAACGGCTTGAGAGAGAAAATGCAGAAGTGGATGGAGATGATGATGCAGAAGAAATGGAAGCCAAAGCTGAAGATTAACATTTTAGAAACAGTCCAATTTAAGGAGTACGAAGCAGCCCTTCCTGGCTGTAAACCCTAGACTTGAAAGTTTTCCAGTATTGAAAACTTCAAAGCTGAATATTTTTATTTCCAAGTATTTAAGTATTCAACAAGCCAGAATCTAAGTGCCCTCCTTCATGTCAGCTGTTTTCACATAGTGGCTCTAACACCTCAAGCGGTTTTTAAGGGAGTGGCTTGATTTGACCAGAGATGAATCTTAAACAGCAGTCCTAATATTGGGCTTACAGTTTCCATTTCTCGTGTCTCTGGAATGGCACCCTTATGGTTCAGAGATTTACCAGGGGCTCCAAACACAATCCCAATCTTTCTATATAAAATGTATTCAAGCAAACATCAAATAAATTTCTGGGATATTTAATTGTAGGCTTCTTCCTTCTTGTCACCAGTTAAAGCCAATCTGAATGCTCAGACCCTAATTATCTTCATATGGTAGAACTCAATGGGCAGGTAACTTAATAACCTATGCAGGAACAGACTTTCCAAAGGAATGTTAGAGAAGAAATTAGGAATTTAACCCCTAGTAGAGAAAAACCTTGAAATCAATTCAAGATTTATGTGCCTGTTAACTTATTTGAAACCAGTGATAACTTGTGTGAGAGATCATCACACTCAGTCTCTTTGGTTTATACTAAGCTACTTCCCTTGAATGCATAATTCAAGGGGTATTTTAAAGTGCTGCTGCTTTGATGTAATTATTTTGAGCAGCATCACCTAACTGAAGGGGACAGTTTCCTCTATCTGGTAGGTGCTACCTAAGTCTTTAGTTGTGTGTATGGAGATATATATATATATATAATATCAATCATACAGAATGTGATTTAACACAAAATTTTTAATATTCCCATTTTTACCTTCTTAAACTAGCTACTTTAAAGGTTAAAGTGCAAAATAGTTTTTTCAAGTAACACACATAAAGTTACAGCTTCAGTATCATATGTAGAAAGACTTCATTTAGTTTGGCATGCTTATCTTAGGATACTTACACTATTATCTGTAAGCAGACTTGAGACTAAGTCAGTCCAGGACTAGACACCATGGGAAGAGCTCTAGAGTTGGGTACAGAAACACATGCTTATGGCTCCAGTACTTGGGAAGTTGAGGAGGGAAAACTCCTTGAGCCAAGAATTGCTGATCAGCCTGGGCAACCATTGCAAGACCCTGTCTCAAAAGGATTGGAAATTAGAATGTTGAGAGATGTTGTATGCCATTTATGAAAGTTCTTTTGTTTAATCCACTGGTCTAACCTCGTATGACCCATTTCCGAGGAGCCATGCTTGCTAGTCTGCATACCATGTTGCTAGTATTTAGGGACTCTGTACTCCAGATTGGCTGACTCCAGCAGTGGTTCTCAACCGTCCTAATGCTGGGCCCTTTCAATACAGGTCTTCACATTGTGGTGACTCCCAACCATAAAGTTATTTTTGTTGCTTGAATTTTGCTACTATTATGAATCATAATGTAAATATCTGTTTTTTGATGGTCTTGGACAACCCCTGAAAACCACTGGTCATGCATCAAGAAACAAGTTTAGGGCCAGGTATGGTAGTGTATGCCTTTAGTCCCATCAGACAGTGGCAGTTGGATCTCTGAGTTCACGGCCTAGCTGGTCTATGTATCAACTTACAGGTCACCCAAGACTGTATAGTGAGACCCTGTCTCAATTTTTTTTTCAAGTTTATAAAAACATGAAGATGTTACCAAAGCTGCAATAGTAACAGTAATCTCAGATAATGCAGAGACAGAGTACACATACCCTAAGGAATTAGAAATATAGCTTAGCTGTTGGCCTGGTGCATACCTAGCAAGTCAAGGCCCTGGGATCGGGCCCCATTTCCACAGAAGAAAAAATGCATTATCGAGTATATCAAGTGCCCTTTTCCTAGGGATTATTTTCTGAAACGTTTTATATTTAAAGGAAAAATGTAGTCAGGTTGGTGGCATATATCTTTAATTCCATGCTTGGGAGGCAGGCTAACCTAGTTTACAAAGCAAATTCCAGAGCTGTTGCACAGAGAAACACTGTCTCAAAAAAAAAAAAAAAAAAATGTAAGCCAGGCATGGTGGTACACACCTTAAATCAGAGCAGTCTCAAGACCGGGTCCACTAAGCAAGTTCCAAATCAGCCAGGCTACACAGAGAAACCCTGTCTCAAACAAAGAATTAGAAATAGCTTAGGACTCTGTGATAGTTTTACTCCATCTGAGGTTTGTTGCTAGGTTCTACAGTTGTGTACAGTGCTGACTAGCCTGGGAAGTCAGTCACTGCAGTGATAACTGATGAAAAGAACAAACTAAGACACATGAAGCCAGGCAGACTCACCCAGCCATGAATGAACTGAATGAACAGTGTAAACAACACAGAACTTGCATATCTTGGTTCTCCCACCAAAGCCTTCTCATTTAAAATGCTAACAGTTCTGTTTTCCTTCTGCCATTGATTACAGTCATGGTCCTTAATCTATACAGCAAAATGAATAGTACTTTGACTCCTAACAGTGAATTGAAACTGACTAAAACAAAACATTGAAACTGCTTTTTTTTTTTTTTAATCAGTTTATAACCAATTCTCATGAATATGTTCCAAGTTTAAGGGTTTTATTTTGTTTGGTTGATTGAGGTTTGGGCAGGGGGGGGAGGTATTTCAAGATGTTCAAGTTCTTAACTGGAGCTATGAAGATGT
>NC_034596.1:74085052-74090373 GCF_900095145.1 Mus pahari
ATTCCGAATACAGGGGTCAGATATTCCAGTCATTAAGAGGAAATCTATTTTAAGAGAAGTTTTTACTTAGGCACTTTAGAAATATCCACTCCCCTTAAATGTAAGTCATGTATTTTATCTATTGAAGTCCAAGCCATTGTCCTTGGCAAGAATCCTGGCCATAACTGCCAGATCACTGTATACATTTAATAAAAAATATTTATAAAAACACTGTATGATACAGACTTTTCACTTTAACCCCTAACCGGGGTGTTCTTAACTTGAGCTAATGTTCATTTTTAGTCCAAAGTTTTATGCCTTAATTTAACTTTTGTCATTTGTATCTTTGTCATTTGGAGAGCTCAGGCTCCACATCTTTCTAAATGTCCATTTTATATAGAAAAGCTGTATTTCTGCCTCTTAAAAAATATCTGTGACAGATTTCAAGAGAGTATGACATCTGCATCTTGTGATACTTGCTGTCTTGCAGTACAAGACAAACTCTCCTCTGAACAGTCATCTGTCAGAATCCCCACTTTAAAGTGAGAAGCATCATCCTGGTGAGAGAACGCCTGAAATGTCTCCACATCCAGCTTCTGTAGTGCATAGGGCCTCACAGGTTAGAAACCTGCGGGAACCATAGAACTAACTACAAGAACCATAATAGCCAGAGACAGGTGTCATTTATTAATCCTGGAGATACTGAGTTGTTGAAATCAGGAGAGTCTTGAGACTAGAGTATTTGATAGAGCAAAACCAGAGTTGGTGTTCCAACAGAGAAAGAGATACTACTATTGTCCCCAAAGACACAGACTTATGTCCTGAAGAGCAAAGTCAAGATGCTGCCCACCTAACAGCTGGTCCAGCTTTTAAAGTTGGTCATAGGAAGGCAGAAGGAAATTGCATCCCTGCTGTCATCTGAGGAGCCACTTTGGGCAGTCTCACTCCAAAGCTGTGCAACATTTACAATGGTAAAGTTTTGTTTTTTTTTTAAACGGTACCAAGAATTGAACTCAGGATGTCCAGGCAGGTCCTCTACCACTGAGCCACATCCCCAGCCTAGTATCTTGTATTCCAGTTCTCCAGGAAGTCTTATCTGTATCCAATGATGAGAACCCTGGTCCTGCTCCTTCAGATCATGTTAGCTTCTTGATAGCTTCAATCCATTCTGCTCGCTCAGCCTTGCTGCTGGCCTGGATATAATAGTGTGTGTCATCCTTGGTAATCACTTTGAAGAGATTTCCTTGGACATTCCCTTTAACTCCTACACAGGAGAGAGGAAAAGTATTGAATATCTTATCTATCCATGTCAACTTCCAGCTTGAAGAAGCTGAAAGTCTACTAAGATAAAAACACTGGAGTATTTCCACTCCCTTATAGCCATAAGGTCTGCCAGTAGTTATTCTGAAAGTTTGCAGCTTGCTTGCTTGCCCCTGTGCTGCTACTCATAGACCTACAGTTTCACATCAAAAAAATCCCCTAAATTTATGTTTTAAAGAGGCACATAATTTGATGTTTTCTTTAGATTGTTTTTTGTTTTTTTGTTTGTTTGTTTTGATTTTTCAAAACAGGTTTCTCTGTTTAGCCCTGGCTGTTCTGGAACTCACTCTGTAGACCAGGCTGGCCTTGAACTCAGAAATCCGCCTGCCTCTGCCTCCCGAGTGCTGGGATTAAAGGCTTTCGCCACCACGCCCGGCTTTTAGATTGGTTTTGAACTTCAATTTCTATACCACAAGTCAGAAATGTTGCTACCTTCCTACCATAGCTGGGGATTGTAAAAATCGGTATGAACAGAAACTGAAGGCATTCTTTAACATGAAAACATTGTGTCCCTTAGCTGTAACTTAGATGGAAGCTTACAGGCCATCAGCACAGAAACTGAGAGTAAAGAATATCAAAAGAAAGAATTGTTCTGTTGATTCTTGAAACAGCAAGAACATCCCATATAACCTTTTACTTAATTTTTTTAAATGGGCTTCAAAAATGACATCATTGTCTCACTGAGCAAAGTCCTACTCAGGATTTCCTTCCAGGGCCATCAGTAACATGCAGATGGTGGCCCCAGAGATCTTTAAGCCAGAGCAGAAGTTGTAGCTTACCAGTAGGAACACCATTATCCTCCAGAGCAGACACAAGGGAACCACGAAGAGAAAATCCACCTACTGGCCTGTTATCTTCCTGTGGAGGAAGAGACTAGTCAGTAATTTCATGAGCATACAAAAAAAAAAAAAGACCCTTCCTCCAATAACTGATCTGTAAGCCTTGTAGAGCCACTTCAAATTATCTATTTAAAAAAAAAAAAAAAGGCTGAACTTTGGCATCTTGCCCAAGTAACTTAAAACAGTGAGGCAGTTTGGGCCTCTTCATGACCAGTAGCAGCAGTGCCATTAAGTTACCAACAATCTGTAGACTGATCCAACATTCTACCAGAAGCATGCACTGGCTTCCTTAACCTTTGTCAATAGGTGATGACAGGTATTCCTGCACATTGGACATTCGTTATGTAAGTCTTTAGTTATGTGCTTGGTATGACACAAGACTGGGTTTATGGTATCTGGATAGTTAAAGAGCAACTTTACACACCAGGAGCCTCAGCCCTTGGTCCCTTCTGTTAGTAATCAATACTAAATGGTGGCTTCAGCAAAGGAAAGCTAAAGCAGTTACGTAACAATGCACTGTAGGAGTCTACAGCAGGCAGACAGTCTCAACCAGAGACTGAATAGGCCTTGAGAAACTGATCCTGGGACTGGGATGGATTTAACCCAGCGGTAGGAAGCACAAAGGCAAAGAAAGCATAGAAGCAAATTAATAGCAAAAGACCCTGGACTCATCAAAGGCACGAAGTAGTTGAGGTTAGACTAAGAGTTAAATGCAAATCCTGTGCTCAGACATTTGATATCTTCATTGCTTTAAATGGGATTTGTGTGGCAGGGAATGTAGCTCAGTTAGCATGCTTATTTAGCCTACACAGAACTTTGAGTTCAATCCAGGGTGGTGGCACATGCCTGTAATCCCAGCACACAAAACCATCCTTGGTGACATAGTGAGTTTGAAGCTACCCTGAGCTGCATGATATACTGCCTTTAAAAAAAAATTTTAAAAAGACAAGACAGCAACACCTGTAGTAGCAGCAGCACTAGAAACCTTATAGAGGTCAATAGGTGACCCAAGGGTTTGATTCCTCAGCCCTCCTGCTATCTCTCTTCCTAGGCCTTTGTCTTCCTTGTGCTTGGCAGTGTGGTAGTTTGAGTACACGTTGGCTTGTGAGAAATGACACTATTAGGAGGTGTGGTCTTGTTGGAATAGGTGTGGCCTATTCCAATAGGTGTGACAACTGTGTAGGCAGGCTTGAGGTCCTATGCCCAGGCTCGGCCCTGTGCAGAAGAGACCCTCCTCCTAGCTGCCCATGAGGAAGCTCCTGGAACACAGGTCACTCTCAGCTCTTTCTCCAGTGCCATTCCTGCCTGGATACTGCAAGGCTCCCAAGCTTGATGATAATGTACTAAACCTCTGAAGCTGTAAGCCAGCCTCAGTTAAATGTTGTCCTTCGTAAGAGTTGCTTTGGTCATGGTGCCTCTTCACAGCAGTGGAACCCTAACAACCAAGAAGGCAGGGAATGAGAAGGTTCCTCCATGAGGCTAAGGGGTCCTGATGAAAAACAGATATCAAAAGTAAGGCTGAACACCACAACTAAAGAGCCATTTTTTTTTTTCTTCCTTTGACTAGAATTAGATTAACTTAGCATGAGGTGGTATTTATCAGGAACTCAGAGCAGCAACTCCTGACACAAAATGTGATGTGTAAATTAAATACATTAAAATGTTTTCAAAGGTAAAAAAAATGCTGAGGGAGGCAGAATTTGGGGGCCAGTTGGATGAAAGGGTTAAAGAGGTTGGAGTCTCCTGTGTGCCCCTCACCTTGCCCACAAAGCAGGCTTTGGGGAGAGTAAAAGGCGCTTTTTCTCAAAATAATGACAGTCTTCTCATGGGAAGTGGGCATAGAAGGCCACACACTGAGCAGGCAACTGTATGACAGCGTAGCATGGCCTGCAAGGGGCCATGGCGGGTATGGGAGAGGACAGGCACCAGCTCCCTATCTGCTTGGACTCAGAAGTAGTACAGTCCCAAGGAACGCAGGCCACTCACTTTGGAAGGGTCATAGTAGTGCAGGAAAGCTGGGTCCTTCCTCAGAACAAATCTGCGCACCTTCCAGTTCTTCCTCTTGTGCCCCTGTAGGAAGAAAAGGGCTCAGGTCTCACTGGTGACGACTCCTACATTTCCTTCCCTTTCCCATGCTCCCGTCGAACAAAACCCCAACAAGCCAGCCTCCTCAGACGGGATGACCTTCCAGCGAGAGTTTCCAAGACACTCGAGGATCACAGTGACACGATGCCTGTAGTGGCTCATAACTCCAGTTCCAGAAGATCCAATTCCCTCTTCTGGTCTCTGGAGGCACCACATACACATACATGCAGACAAAACACCCATGCACACAAAGCTTTTAAAAATTATAGTATTAAATATGTTTTTTATCTTAAAGGAGGAGGACAGAGCAGGTGTCAATTGGACCAGAAGTTCAGAGTCCACAGTGCACCCAAGGTCACCAATGCTTTAAGGATCAACTTGGTCCAAAAAAACCCCTATAGCTGCATGTATATTTGTTCACTTCACAGTTATAAACAGAGGAAATCAATGTAACATTCTATATTAGAATTAATTATAGTCTATGATACAGTGCAAATAGACAGTATTAATCTGTGTGTGTGTCAGAGAGCATGAACTAAACTTTCTCTAAACTCACTTCCGAGATCACAAAACTTCCTCAGCACTTAGAGCCTCTCTCATCCCCTGATCCACTCATGCGGTGTCTCAATCCTTTACTTAGTCTGTGTTGTTCTCAGGCCCAGCAGCAGCAGGACCTTTGGGGTAGACCATAGCTTCTATGGTAAATAATAACCAAAGAGCAGATGGAGGGGGACCTATGCTCATCAGGAAGGAGACGGATGTAAAACCAGGCAATAATACAGCCGGCTTTAAGGTCTCCTGTGCTCAGGCTACACCTAGTATGGCATACAACCCTCTTCTGCTGCCTGCAGATCAAGGTACAGAACTCTCAGCTCCTTCTCCAGCACCATGCCTGCCTGCATGCTGCCATGCTCCCGGCCATGGTGACAAAGGTCTAAACCTCTGAAACTGTAAGTCAGCCCCAAGCAAATGTTTTCCTTAAGAGCTGCCACACACAGCCTGGATCTCTGAGTTCGAGGCCAGCCTGGTCTACAGAGCGGGTTCCAGGACAGCCAGGGCTTCACAGAGAAACCCTGTCTCAAAAAAAAAAAAAAAAAA
>NC_034596.1:74090388-74119492 GCF_900095145.1 Mus pahari
CAAAAACAAACAAAAGGAGTTGCTGTGGCCATGGTCATGCAGTCTCTTCACAGAAATAAAACCCAAACAAAGCCAATGTAACAATTACATTGTGTGTCTATTTTTTCAAAACAATTCTTGGGTCTGGTATGTGTAAATGTGCACGTCTTTGGCTTGCTTCTTGTGGCTGGGGAGGGAAGGTTCTGCTTTTGTGGATCCCACTAATGAAGTCTACCCCAGCATCCTCAGCCCTTGCCCCTCTCTGGGCTCATTCCTGTCTCCCCCGAGTATGATGCATGCGTCTCCTCCTGCTCAAAGGCAGTCATACCTGCTTGGATAGGTAGCCTTGTTTGACCACGGTGCCACTTAACTCCATGGTGCTGAGGCTGATTTCCTCCTTGGGGCTTACCTTCTTCTTGTAGCTTTCAGCCTAGTGGGAAGGAGAGAGCAAGCACGTGTTACAAAAGGACCCCAGGCCCAGGGCATGGGGTTACAAAGGCAGAAAATTTGTCATCACAGAAGTTCCTCGTCCCCTCAGGATAGCTGTTCCTGATATTCTGGGCCTTCCCTGTGGCTCCTACTGTCACCACTTCCTTCTCACTCCCCTAGTGGCAAGAGGAACCCAACCTCTAACTTACAAAAGTATACAGGGCTGTGGAGTCATCCAGAAACTGCTCAGCCAGATCGCCAGAGCGAATAGCTCCCATGCTCCGGACCCCTACTGGCCTGAGGAAGTTCTCTTCCATAAGCATGGAGGCCAGGGTCACTGCCTCCAGACGGCTGGCTGCAAAGTTGCTGGAGATGAGCCAGTCCACCAGGGAGGAGCCTGTGTGAGCACAAGGACAAGCACCTGTCAGACCACGAGCTAGCTAGACCCTGGCCTCTCAGGGGCTTAGTCAACGACCTCATTGACGTCAACTTCCCGTGAGGCCTAGGGTTCTACCTCAGAGCAGCCTGATGGTTACACCCAATGCACAGAGCCATACCCACAGGGGGTCCTCACAGGCCATCCCATTTCTTAGCAGGCAGCTCCATCCCCCTTATAAGCAGCTTGAGTGAGCTCCAGGCACTCCACCCCAGGTCTCCAAGTCGGCCACGGGACAGGCAGGCTCACCCAGGAAGGTCTTTTTGTAGGTGCTCCCTTGCTCCATGTTGGGGCTCGGCCGGATTCCACTGCTGGTGTCATGCATCTTGTCCACAATTCGACTACATAGAAGGAAGGCAAAGAAAGGAGCCCGGTCACACTGCCAGCTACAGTTCATGATCCAAAGCAAGGAACAACTGGTATGACACACACCACGGAGACAGGCTCTTATTACACAATCAGAATCCAATACACAGGGTTTTCAGAGGCTCCTCCCTTCTTGGTCATCTAAATGTTCGAATATTTCCACACTAGGCGACTATTACTGTTGACATCAAACTAAACAATTGTGACGGTTTAAAACACAGAGCGTACCGTAACCACAGGAACCTGAGTGGCTCCCTATGATTTGTTACATTTTGTCTGGACTCCTCCAGCTCCCCCTCTGTAGCGACCCTTTTGTAATCCACCTCATCAACTGTTCCTCCCTGTGCTCATCCTGGCTTAGCAGGGATGTAGACCCTCAGACGGTGCACAGAGTAGACTTCAGAGGCTGGGGTGGAGTTTTATGAGTCCAGGAGTAGACTCACATCCCATCTATGACGGGTGTAACTGTGTCTGCCTGTGAGGTAATAGGATATTTCCATGATGGAAACACCGTTTATATATCTCTGACCAGTATCATCCCCTCCACCACTGACTGGCATGACCTGGCGTGACAATTGCTGCTGCCAATGAAAGATCTCTATGTATGTCTTGGGGTGGAAGGTCCTTGAGACTTTGTTTATTCTCATTTAGCTCTGCTGGGCACCTGGCACAATGCATGGCATTCAACAAGCACTCAATAACTGTCCTTTTCTTTTGTTTCCTTTTAGAATTGATAGATAATAATTGTACATATTGTGAGGTACCCAATGAGTTCTTGGACAGCTGAATGAGGGATCCCACCAAACGGGTGACTGTTACCTGACACTGAGCTGTCAAATGAGACCTGACTTAGTTCCAAGCACTCTGCCTTAAGCAAAATGGTAGGTCGTCTCTACCTTATCCGCTGAGGTAGAATGACTTGGTAGAGGTCCTAAGAGGTTACATAGAAGAGAGGAGCCAGTCAAAACAGCATAACCAGAACAGAGAAAACAACTGACCCCAAAGCACAACACTTGAATAGCTAGGCCTGTGTAGTTCTATAGGGTTCTCCCTCCCCAGTAAGCAGGCAGAAGAGGCTGCAGGGAGTCCAGGCAGAGTCAGGGACAGGCAGGTGGCGCACTCACTGCAGGCTGATGTGCGGGGGCAACTTGAAGGAGTTCTTCAGTATGTGGAGTTGTTGGATCTTCCCCGGCTGCCCTGCATGGATAGCCCCTGTTATCTCAAAGGCCCAGGAGTCTCTCTCCTCTCGAGAACAGGCCTCCAGGAAGTACTCAGTGGAAGTTCGGGTCTTCAGTTTAATGAGGAGCTGTGAGAAGAGACAACCAGACAGACCAATCAATTCTCAGGGGGAGAATCAGTCAAGGAAATGCTGGCAGCATGGATGACAGGGTCAGAGAGGACCCAGGAGGCCATGTGTCCAGGGATGCCCAGTGTCCAGCCAATGCTGCAAGTGGGGCTGCACACATTGATTTGGGTACATCCAGGACAACGAGCTCAAGGCCTCCTGAAGCAGCCTTTCCGTTCTACACAGATTATTGCAGAGTACATCCCAACATTGTGGCTCTGAGTCCTCCTCCAGGAACCACAGCCTCACTTCCGATCACAGTTTAAGTATCTCTAAGTCTTTCACTCATTCTTCATTTGGCTTCAGCTCCTTCCCAAAAGGTTTGCCCTCTGCTCCACGCTCAGCCCTTGGTCAGCATCCTCAGAGGATGGATCCTCACCCAGGATGGAAGATTCTGCCCCAGAACTAGGTGGAGAGAGAGGTACGGCACTGCTGACAACCTATGAGTGCAAGGGCTGTGAGCAGCTGTGGACACGGTGGACTCACACTTGGTGGAATCAGTAGACAGTCTTTGTACTATGGGCCGCTTTTGAATCCTTGAACTCGTTTCTGTCAAGCAGCAGTTCACCTCAGGAGAGACTAGAAAGGTTAAGTGGACATCAAACACCTCAACAGCACACACACACACATACACACACACACACACACACACACACACACACACACACACACACTCTTTATGACTTGTTCCTAGAGAAACTGTTGGTTGTTCTCAATCTTTTTCAATCCAAAATAACCAAATAAATACTACAAAATAGCCGGGCGGTGGTGACGCACGCCTTTAATCCCAGCACTTGGGAGGCAGAGGCAGTCGGATTTCTGAGTTCAAGGCCAGCCTGGTCTACAGAGTGAGTTCCAGGACAGCCAGGGCTACACAGAGAAACCCTGTCTCGAAAAACCAAAAAAAAAAAAAAAAAGATTCTAAGGGGAAGAGGATGTGAAGTCGTCTCAGCATACACACTCACCAACCTTCAATGGTTCCACTGACAGACACTTCACAGACTCTTAAGAAGTGGTGTGGTGGCTTGAATAACAATGTCCCCCACAGGTTTATAAAATTGAATATTTGGTCACCAGAGAGTGGCACTGTTTGAAAGAGTCAGGATGTGTGGTCTTAAAGGAAGTGTGTCACTGGGGGTGGGCTTTCAGGTTTCAGAAGCCCATGCCAAGACTACAGTCTCTTTCTTCCTGCTGATGCAGATCCAAACATAGAGCCTTCAGCTCCTTCTCCAGCACCATGTCTGCCTGCATGCTGCCATGCTCCCTACTGTGATGATAATGGACTAAACCTCTGACACTGTAATGTCTAGGCTGCCCTTAACTTCTGGAGCTCTGGCATACCTCCTGCCTCAGCCTCCTGAGTGCTGGGATTACAGGTGTGAGCTACTATGCCCGACACCTAAAACGACTTTTCAGCAATCCATTCTCTCACTCAAAACCTTCAGTAGCTCCCCATTACCCCCATCTGGCCCCAGACAATCTCTCAACACAACTTCAGTGAGCACTCCCTTCTAGCTACACTGACAACCCGTAGTGATGCTTTCCTCTGTAGCTCATATTTACTGCCATTTGGGACTCCAAATTGCAATTACTGTGTGCTGCTGGTGAAAGGAATCACGAGACAAGTGCTCTACCAGTGAGCTCCACTGCTTTCCCAGCCTAACTCTCTCTCTCTGTCTCTGTCTCTCTCTCTCTCTGGTATGTGTGTGTATGTGTGTGATGTGTGTGTGTGTGTGTGTGTGTGTGTGTGGTGTTTAGTGTGGTGTGTGTGTGTGTGTGTGTGTAGTGTTTAGTATGGTGTGTATGTGGTATGTATGTGTGTGATGTGTGTGTGTGGTGTGTATGTGGTGTTTAGTGTGGTGTGTGTGTGTGTGTGTGTGTGNGGTATGTATGTGTGTGATGTGTGTGTGTGGTGTGTATGTGGTGTTTAGTGTGGTGTGTGTGTGTGTGTGTGTGTGTGTGTAGTGTTTAGTATGGTGTGTATGTGGTATGTATGTGTGTGATGTGTGTGTGTGTGTGTGTGTGTGTGTGTGTGTGTGGTCTTTGTATGCACCACATACTCGTAGGTGCTTATAGAGGCCAGAGGGCACCAGATCCCCTGGAACTGGCCTTATAGCAGTTTGAGCTGCCTGATATGAGTGCTGGCAACCAAACTACTACAAGAGCAGGAAATACTTTTAATGGCTAAGCTACATGTTAGCCCCATTAAATATTTTTAAGTGTACACAAACAGTCCTGGCAAGCCTGGAACTCATTATATAGACAAGGCTAGTCCTGAACTCACAAGAGCCCGCCTCTAGGTCCCAGAAGTGCTGGGCTTAAAGGTTTGTGCCACCACACCACACTTGGACCCTCACATATCTTTTTTGATGGTCAAAGCTGACCCTCACTTCTGAAACATATACCCATCAAGGGTTGTAAGCCATCATACTGAGCCCCAAGACAGCACAGTTTCTCACCCTGCTCATAAATCTTGAAGGAAGCAGCAAAGTATAAAGAAAATCTCACCTGTATTCTACTGCTAAGAGACAGCCATTGTTAACATCCGGTGTCTCCTGGTTTTGTTTTGATATGGTACCTGCCCCCCCAGGACACTGGATAATTTAATAGACCACTTTCTCCGCCCCCATCACATTTTATAAATGACAGATGAGAACTGAAAGAGGTTTAACTACTTTCCCTGGTTCCTGGGACAGCCAGGATTTGAACTCAGATCATTTAGTGATAACAAAAGGGCAAGGTGGCTGGAACAGGGTGCCAAGCATCAGGATGCTCACATACCGGCCGGTTTTCATACTCCAGGCAGGGACAGGTGATGGTGCAGCCATCGAGGACGATCCTCCCCTTGGGCGGGGTCACTCGCCGGCCACCCTCTAGCTTGTAATACAGGAGCGTGTTCTGCCGAAGGATGAACCATCGCGCCTTCCAGTTGTGGACAATGTGGCCCTGTGGACAGACGGACAGACAGGAAATCCCAACGGTGAGGTGATGGCAGGGAAGAATACAGCACTAGAGAGAGGAAGCCCGTGACTACAGCAAGTGTGGGTGGAGTCGGTGAACAGTGGAAGAGGGACAGTAATTGTGTCAGCCTCTCCTTTGCTCTTCTCTTCTGGAGGCAAAAAAGCCTTTGACTTTATTCCTATTGGCTTCCGCTCTGTCTATAAATGCCCCCACCCTCGTGGTAAGTCGCAAGCTCAGGCCCTCTGGCATGTGAGACAACCTCTGCGCTATACATCCCAGGACCAAGTCAAAAAGCTCGAGAGAAACTGCAAAATACACAGAATAATCACTCACCTATAATTCTCTTAGTACAAGACAGCCATTGTTAACATCTGGAGTTTCCTTCTAGTCCTTTCCCTTTGCCATGTTTGTATGCGTGTATGCATGTATGTATATAGACAGGGTGTGTACATGTATATTATGTGTTGTGCATATATTAGATGTGTGTGTGTGTTTAGACAGGGTCTAACTGTGAAACCCTGGAACTCATGATTCTCCTGCCCCAGGGGAGGTATGACACAGTTTTAATTCCAGAGCTCTTGAAGCAGAAATAGGCAGATCTCTGAGCATTCAAAACTAGTTTGGTCTACATAGCAGGTTCCAGTCCCCGTCTCAAAAACAAAATAAATAAGTAAATAACATTTTAAAAGACAATTTAGTGTGTGTGTGTGTGTGTGTGTGTGTGTGTGTGTGTGTGTGTGTGTGTATACCTAGAGACTGAAGCCAAGGCACCATGCATGCAAGGTGAGTACGTGAGTACTCTGAACTTATATCCCCAGCCCCTGGTATATAATTCTAAAAATATATTATAAACAATTCTTTGAGGATGTATGGTGACAAAATCAAACCAGGGCCTCAAAAATGCTTGGTAAGTACTCCACCACTGGATTTAAAGCATTCAAGCATTTGTTTGTTTGTTTGTTTGTTTTAAAGACAGCAGGGTCTTACCCAGGCTGGATCTGACCCATGATCCTCTGGCCTCAGCCTTCTGAGTTCTAGGATTATAGGAATAGATCATAATACCCAGAAAAGGATGTACTGTTGTTTTTTTTTTTTTTTTGGGGGGGGGGTTGGTTTTTCGAGACAGGGTTTCTCTGTATAGCCCTGGCTGTCCTGGAACTCACTCTGTAGACCAGGCTGACCTCGAACTCAGAAATCCGCCTGCCTCTGCCTCCCGAGTGCTGGGATTAAAGGTGTGCACCACCACGCCTGGCACAAAGAATCTTTTTTAAAAAGATTTATTTATTAATTTTATGTATGTATGTATGTATGCCAGCATGCCAGAAGAGGGCTTTAGATCCCGGGATAGATGGTTATAAGCCACCATGTGGTTGCTGGGAATTGAACGTGATGAGCTACATAGTCGGATGAGGAAAGCAGGCAAGAGTAGGGTGGGGATGGAGCCTGGGGATGGAGCCTGGGGATGGAGCCTGGGGGTGGAGCCCTTGCCTAGTCTTTTGTGTGGTCTTAGGTTTGATCCCCAGCACCAAAACCATAACAGTACTTCCCCTTAAGAGACAACTGCATGATTCCACATGACTTGGCCACTGAGTCCCATGGGGCAGGGATGGGGAAGTAATGGGTTCCTGGTAGGCAGAGGTTTCCCATTCTATGTCATAGTTTGATCTTCATACCTTGAAGGACTTTAAGGAGAAGCAGAACAAGCGTAGGGTCTCAGGTTGGAAAGATCACTCTGGAGTTGGGGATGTAACCCAGAGACGGTAGAGTGCTTGCCTAACACACACGAAGTCCTGGGTTCCTCCCAGCACTGCATACACTGAGCCTGGTAGCACATGCCTGCCCTCAGGAGGTGGAGGAAGAGGGATCAGAAGTTAAGAATTATGTAGTTACCCTTAGCTACATAATAAGTTCAAAGCCAGACTGTCTCAAAATTAATCAATTGATCGGTCGGTCACTCTGATCAGGCTTAGTGGCACTCTAATCTGTAATCATACCTGAGACGGGAGGGTCACAAATCCGAGGCTACAGGGGGAGACCCTGCCTCAACAAAACAATCACTCTGCCCACAGTGTGCTGGAACAAGTGAATGAAACAGTGAGACTGCAGGGAGAACCTTACCAGGAGGCTTGTGGGATATTCTCGCACCTCACTCCATAGATAAGCCACAGTTCACACAGGCAAAGTGAGTCTAGATCCAAATAAACCCAGCCCCCACTCTACCCCGACACTAGTCCCTGTGCATGGAGAACCTCTCTCTTCAGGTCTCTTGTCTATAAGCCACGGATTGGGGCAGAGGCCAGCTCCTTTAGGGGATGTGAGAGATCCCACTTGATAAGCTTGCATCCCATGGTTATACTAAAGAAGCTCAGAACGTAAAATGCAACAGCTGGAGACACTCTCAAAGAAGGACACTCTACTCCTGCTTTAATGATGAGGAAACAGCCAGGCAGGGTAGTTGTATATCCCAGCACTCGGATACAGAGTGAACTCAAGGGCAGCCTGCTCTATACAGCGATACATTGTTTCACAATAAAGAAGTAAGTAGAGCTGGAGAGATGGCTCAGCGGTTAAGAGTTGACTGCACTCCAGAGGTCCTGAGTTCAATTCCCAG
Source organism: Mus pahari (assembly GCF_900095145.1). NCBI lineage: Eukaryota > Metazoa > Chordata > Mammalia > Rodentia > Muridae > Mus > Mus pahari. The sequence continues at coordinate 74,098,516 of NC_034596.1, forward strand.
CAACCACATGGGGCTCACAACCATCTGTAATGGGATTGGATGCCCTCTTCTGGTGTGTCTGAAGACAGCTACAGTATACTCACATACATTAAATAAATAAATAAATAAATAATTTTTAAAAGATGTAAGTAAATAAATAAAATAAAGGTGAAGAAACAGACAGTTATACCCTACAACCCCCAAAGGAGAGTTGGTACTTATCATGGGATAAATTGTGTCTCCCAGAAGAAACGTTGAGATCCTAACTTCTGATACCCATGAATATGATCTTATTTGGAAATAAAGTCTCTGTAGATGTTATCAAATTAAGATGAGGCCACATCACACTAAGGCAGGCACTAATCCAATGTGACTGGTATCCTTACAGAGGAAAGACTCACAGGAGGGATGGTCATGTCATGTGACATGGTGGAGCGGCCAGAGGCTGGAGTGATGGATCTACAAGTCATTCGAATGCCAAGGGTGTCTAGCAACTACCAGAAGCCAGAGGAGCAAGTGGGGGTTCTGCCTGGCAGGCTCCAAGGGAGCACGGCCCTACCAGGACCTTGAGTTTTGGACCTCCAGCCTCTTAAACTCCTGGAGTCTTTTTTCTTTTTGGCATACTGTTTTTCTTCACAAGTGGCTTATGTGATGGTTAGCCTGCATCCTCACCTTGGCTGGGTTTGGAATCACTTAGGAGACACACTCATGGTTGTATCTGAAGGTGTTTTCAAGGTTAGACAGAGAAAGGGAGACCCACTCTGAACGTGGCAACATTGGCTCATGAGCTAAGGATCCAAGGCTGAACAGGAAGGGAAAAGACACCCCAGCCTAGCCCCGCTCCCTGTCTCCTGGTCTCCCCAGATGTGAGGAATCCCCAGCTGCAAACCCCACCCCCATGACATCTACCAGGCCTTTCCCACCACGACAGACTCCCAAACCAGGAGCCAGAATAAACTCTGCTTCCCTTCATTTGTTTTCTGTTAAGTATTTGGTCAACCCAACTGGAGAAAAGAATTTCCACTTCTGTCTTTTTCCTCTTAAGATCTAATACTGTAAGCATTTTCAACATCTGTATAACCATTATTTAATTAATCATTTGTTGATCTCAGGAGATACGTAGGTAGTTCCCAGGGGGTGTTTGGTTGCAGGGTCTCCCTTGTAGCCGAGGCTCCAACTTAGGATCCTCCCCCTTTAGTCTCCCAAGGAGGGATAAGCCACTACACCAATCTTCTAGAAGTTTTCATACATAGAAAGTATTGTGTGGCACTGGGACATAGTTCAGCTGGTAGAGGGCTTGCTGAGCTGGATTGACTCCTCAGCACTGAATAAATTGGACGTGACACTACAAGCCTAGGAGTAGCACTTGGGAGGTGGAGGCTGATGGATCAAGGCGTTCAAGGTCATCCATAAATACACAGAGCGTTTGAGGCCAGTGTGGACAACATGAGACCCTGCCTTAAAATCAAAACAACAAACAAATACAGCTTTCCCTGCCTTTCCTTGAGATGGAGTCCTGGAGTCCTTCAGTTGACATTTCCAGGCCGGCATGAGGAACAACAACATCTGTTTTGCCTCTTAGTCACAGAGCTGTGTTCCCTGACCCCAACACACACACACACACACACACACACACACACACACACACACACACACACACGGCTGCTCCTCTCCCTGAAAGCCAGGCTTGGCAAGTGCCCTATGTTTTGTGTTAAGTTTGGTTTCTTGTCTGGGCAGGATAAGGAGCCAAATCCATCATGCCCCTGCCTGCCTGCCTCCAGCTAAGCCTTCCAAGAGATGGCTGTTCTACTCTCTGGCTTCCAGCTCAGGTTTTCGCCATCCTAGGGCTGTGAACTTTCCCAAACTACTCAGTGCCATCACGGCCCTGTAACTTCCCCAGTGGCACAGACTTACTGCTGCCACGTGAGAGGAACGTGGCATGAGAGGAACGTGGTGTGTGGCATGAGAGGAACGTAGATTTACGTGGCAGTGGGAGCAGACAGTGATCACAGCAGGGGTCCCCGGCCAGCTCCCTCATTGGGCAGGAACAAACAGTGACCCCTCTCTTCCTGACACCCTGGATTCTAACCCAGGCCTCCCAGAAGAAAAGGGCAATCGTTCTCCTCGGTGTGTCAGGGTCCCGGTGAGCCTCAGCCCTCCTGTCTCTGCATAGTAGTGGTGGTGGAGAGTCATGTAGAGAACCTAAGGAATAGGCAGAGTCCCACAAAGATAAAATAAAAAATAGTCCCACCTATTTGAAAGGCTTGACCTGGAGGTAACCCCGCTCCTCCATGGGCTTCTACCTCAGCCTGGCAATCACCAGGCAATTCCACACAACACAAGCTCAGACACCTCACAGACTGCAGTACAGTGCGAGTCAGAAATTCCCCACAGGCTGTCACTGTGACCTGGATGAACCATAGTATCATTTATATGACAAAGACACAAAGTGAACGTGGAATTCTGGATAGATGGACACCAGTCCACTGATCGGGCATCAGCTTCCCACCCTCCTTGCTTATAGCTTTGAATAAACCTTGCCTCTCCCTAGCCTCCCATATCACACACTGTGCAAAACAATGCAGATATCTTGTAAACAGAGGATGAAAGGGACTTGAACCTTCAGGGCTAATGGGGCTGATGTGACCCAGTGAGCCAATGAGGAGGACAGTTTTTTTACCCTTCATCACCAAGCTTCCTAAGACTGTCAGCCCAGAACAAGAGCCAAAGGGTCAGCTGCAAATATGTATATATATATATATATACACACACACACATATATGCATACTATGCATGCTATTATACTAGTATAAATATTCAGTGTTGACGTCAATGTTAAAGTAATTGTTTTAGGAGTTAAGAGATTGAACCCGAGGTTTTCTGAATGCACTGAACTGTAAAAGTTTCTCTTTTAGGTTCTTTCGTTCATTTTCTACCTAGGCATCCTGGCGGTCCCACAGTCCCTGGTTGGACTCTTGTTTCTTCAACAAGGGTGATGCGGGAGGACTAAGGATGGAGCTCATATCCTAATACTCACCTACTCTAGACAAGCTCTTTCATCTTGCTAATGCTCAGTCTCCGCTCTAACAACAGAGGGGAGAGAGGAGGGGAGGGAGGGAAGGAGGGAGGGAGGGGAGGGGTGGTGCCTTTTTCCTTTCAGGTTGTAAATTGCACAGCATATCCATGGTGCCTTATGTTTCAATATCGTACTGTTAGGTTTAATTGAGACATGGCTGTGCATATGCATGGAGCACATACATTGGGTTGTCAATCATAGGCATGGCAGCTCCATGATCTCAAACATTTATTAGTGTTTCTTGGTGTTGGAAACATTCAAAATCCCCTTAGCTACTTGAGAATATACTCTTAACTGCGGCCAGCCACAGTTAACTCTCTACCACAGAAGGTCATTCCTTCTTTCCAGCCGTACCTTTTAACCATGCTCTCTCCACCCTGCACCCACACCACTTTATGGTACTTTAATAAAGTGTGGTATGTGTGTGTGTGTGTGTGTGTGTGTGTGTTGCTATGGACCAAAGCCAGGGCCTTGAGTATGCTAACCATGGGTCATGTCCCTGGCTTCGCCCTCAATTCCAGTAAATTGTTTTAAGAGATCCACCTGAGAGAGTAAGCCCTGAACCAAGCAGGATCAGCCTGTGCATGCCAGGCCGGCTGGCCAGTGGGAGCACTTCGCCAGCTTGTCACCTTGTCCAACACTTGCCCGCCCCGCTGTCCCCATGGCCACACGGGCGCGAGGCCAGAGCGCACTCACCCTCTTGACGAGGAAGCCTTCCTTGAGCACGCCGTCCTCCATGTCGCCAGTCCAGGTGAGCTGTCCCCGCGCTCCGCCGCTGATGCCGCCCGCGCCCAGGAAGCCACTCCCTCCGGGAGACGCCCCCTGGCGCACATCCAGAGCCAGAGCCTACCGCCCTGCAGGCAGGAAGTCTGGCCCGGTCGGGACTTCTGAGCGGACCTTCCCACGCCAGGTGCCCAGTGTGCCAACCCTACCCCGCACCGCCCGCGGCGATCGCCCAAGAACACGACCCTGGAACGGTGTCTATAATTGTGAGCCATTCCTGAGTGCGGAAGAAACAGAGGCAGAGGAGTGTGTAGAGCACGCAGGAGAATCACAAGTTTAAGGTGACTGGCATAGTCTATAGGACACATTCTCACCTCAATGTGTACTTCACACCATCCTCATCTCAAAAGCAAACAACCAAACCGAGTCAGAGTCAAAGGTTTTAGCAATTCGGGGTGAGTTTAAAGAGCGTGCAAAATAATCGAGTCGTCCGTGTAAGAAATATTGTAACGCAATATTTTAAAATAAAAATTAACGCCTATGATGAAGAAAAATTTCCGACAGAATCAACACAACGTTCTACCACATCATGTTGGCACCTGAAACAAGAAATCGTCGGTAGTGCTGATCTGCATAGAATACCTGATACCTTTGCTCCTCAGAGGGAACCGCCTGCTAGGCAGGACAAAGGCCCTAGGTTGTCTGGATTAGAGAGAGAGACAACTGCCAGCAATGGAAAGACAGAGACGCCATTCAATCTGGCTCCCAGCACACCCTAGTGTCCCTATGCTGAGCTCTGCCCCACATGCCTCTGTGGTCTGTGACAAACATACATCTTCACCTGTAAAGCAAGAAACCTGGCAGGGGCCATAGTATTGTGTTGCTAGGTAACAGCTTCCTAGATCTTAAATCCAAAGACAACAGAGGTTCCATTCTCTTTCCAATAGTGCTAGGTTTTATTTGCAATACCCCAACTCCAGGAGGCAAATATGTGTTTTCCAGGAAACTGAAACTTGAAGTCATTGAAGTCACTCAGAACCACATCACCCCAGGGCATTGCAAGAACACCTGAGCGGGGCTCAAACCCAGGGTAGCAGAAGCTGGGAAAGTCCGATCCTATACCTCTGTCGACTCCTTTTGGGAGGCATGGACTGGGCCTTGTCTTTAGAAAATGAGTTCTTAAGTGGGTTCTCTGAAAGGGGGAAGTTGGTTCTTTCTCCTGGGAACAGCTAAGGTGCTTCCTTGGAGGGAAACCCCTGTCCCAGCCCACCCTGTCTGATTCACTGGACCTTCAGTGTGACTCACCTCCTCCGTCTTCCCCAGTCTGTCGTGAGTGCACCACCAACCTACTAAGGAACCGCAATGACATAAGCCCAGCTCAAGCAGAAGAAAACAGACAGCAGGAACGCTTGGACTTGGGGAGGAGGGAGGGAGAGGAAGGAACCTCCAGACTCAGGCAGACACCTTTTAGTTATGAAGGGCCAGGCAATGCCTATCACATATCAGTGTGCAGAGAAAGCTGTTAGATCAGTGTTTGTGTGCAATGACTCATAGCCTGATGTGAATTCTATCATTAGAGAGTCATTTCTTTGGCTTTGGATAAGAATCCTCTGTTTACATCCAGTAGATCCTTATTCACAATGAACACTTTGGTTTAATGAGTTTGTCAGAATGACCATCTATCCCTGGAGAATCAGAGCTGGAAGTGTGGGCTGAGGCAAGATAAGTCTCAAAGCCTGCTCCAGTGACACTCCTCCAACAACGCTGCCTCATTTTAAAAAAATTGAGCTCTAACTTTTTTTTTTTTTTTTTTTTTTTTTTTGGTTTTTCGAGACAGGGTTTCTCTGTATAGCCCTGGCTGTCCTGGAACTCACTTTGTAGACCAGGCTGGTCTACGAACTCAGAAATCCACCTGCCTCTGCCTCCCGAGTGCTGGGATTAAAGGCCTGCGCCACCAAGCCCGGCTGAGCTCTAACTTTTTAATTTCCAATAGCTAACAAGCAACTTAACAAATCACTAAAATGATTCAAAAGAATGATCTCAATAGTTATATAAAATTTCATTATGACTTTGTCATAACCTATTCAATCACTTCCATACTGGTTGATTTAGCTGTCTTGTATTTGTTACCTTTTTTTGGTTTTTGTTTTGTTTTGTTTTTTTGAGGCAGGGTCTTATTATATAACCCAGGCTGGTCTTGCACTTAAGATTCTCCTGTCTCAGGCTGGAGAGTTGGCTCAGCTGGTAAGAGCACTGGCTGCTCTTCCAGAGGATCTGGATTTAATTCCCAGCAACCACATGATAGCTCAACAACAACAACAACAACAACAACAACAACAACAAAATGTGCCTGTAACTCTGGTTCCAGGGAATATGACACCCTCACGCAGATGTATGTAGGCAGAACACTAATGCAGATGAAATGAAATAAATAATTAAAAAACATTGACAAGATCCTCCTGCTTCAGCCTCCTGGGTGCTGGATTCGAGACCCGTGATAAATCCTCACTGCTCGTTACTAAGCTTCTTCCCAGACAAGCCCCCATCCCCACCCCTGTGATCTCCTCACCAGTACCCCAGTCTCTACACCAGCATCAAATACGGTATTTTTGGAAAGCTGCTGATTTCCTCATGAACCAGAGACATAGGCTGTGACATCTGTCAGGATGAACCCTGTTTCCTGGAACAACTTCCTGTGGAAGTGACTGAGAACTGGAAGAAGCCTGGGCCAGGGAAGTCCCAGACAGGGGCACTGGCCACAGGGGAAGGTGGGTATATGGCATCCGAGAGCCTACAGTGCACCCGAAAGCACTTGAATAGGGTGTGTAGCTCAGGTACTGGGTTTGGTTCCCCAGCACTGCAATAACAACAACAGCAACAATAACAACAGCTGACCATAAATCAGGGATGGCTCATGATCTGTCATCCGCCGTCATTGCGTTCATTCACTAACAGCAGGAGACGTACATTGAGTGTGTCAGAAGTACAAAGCACAATGTGCAGTGAGCAGTCTGCAGACGTTCCCCCTGTCAGTCATCAGCATAAACACAATGAATGTCACTTAGTGACATAATAAAGGCAAATGAGCCAGGCAGTGGTGGCACACACCTTAAATCTCTGCCCCTGGAAGGCAAAGGCAAGAGGAACTCTGAGTTCGAGGCCAGCCTGGTCTACAGAGTGAGTTCCAGGACAACCAGGGACACACAGAGAAACTCTGCCTTGAAAAAACAAACAATGGATAACTAAGTAAACAAACAAACAAGCAGGCATAGACCAAAAAGAAAAAAAATGCCTAATTCATGACTCTGCCCAAGCTCATCCACTAAACTACGAAAGGAACAGACTGGCTCTCAACCCTACTCGGATTCTGCGGCTTTTCAGCTCTATGGCGCTTCGAAAGCCGTTCAATAGAGACACTTATTTCAGATTTTTAAGTTTTTGTCTTCTCCCAGAATTATGCTGCAATTCCCTTTGTTGTTTTCCTGTTTTGTTTTTGTTTTTAGATAAGATCGCACTACCTAGTTCAAACTGATCTCAGACGTGTTATGTAGCTCAGGCTGACTCAAACGCAAGATCTTCATGCTCCAGGACTTTCCGTGCTGGTCTACAGGTGTGAGCCATCACCTCTGTGGCCCTCCTTCAGCCCAGTCACCCAGCCATCGGAGGGAAGGGGTGGCTCATCCCACAGTATTGCCAAGCTGTGCATTCCACAGTGTTAAACAGATTCTCAGTTTATTGTGGGTTTATGGAGCTATAACCCCGCTGTAAGTCAGGAAGCATGTATATTTTTTCATTCGCTATTTCATTCATTCATTAACAGACTGTGTCAGAGGTGCCAAGCATAATTTGCTGTGAGCAATTCACAGACTTTGCTCTTGTCACTAATCAGTATGGACCCTACGAAGGTCACTTGGTAAAAGCTATTGCTACGGTCCCCTCTCCAGCCCAGCTGCCCCTTCCATCCTGGTGCTTCAGGAAACTGCATCTCTCTAGAATCTAGACTCTAGTAAGTCTTTTGCAAGGACCAGAGCCCAGATTCCCTGCTTCCTGAGGGTGGCATCAGCCCTGCCTAGCCCGTGGAGGACTCAGGCTTCAGAGAACATTCATGTAGGGACTGTAGGGTTTGGGGTGGGGCAGGATGGTGACTCAGCCCTGTAAGCAGGCAGGACCCGACTTGTTGGAGAGAGATAAGGGCCCCTCCGCGCCTCTCTTACACAGTTCCCTCCCTTTCCTTAACTCCCTTCCCCAGTTGTTATTCCTGGAAATTGGTGGGGTTTTTTCCTTTTGTTTATTTTATGTGGGGTAAAGGGACTGGGGGAGTATAATCTTGGTTTGGGGATGTCTGAGAAACTGAAGAGTAGGAAAGAGTGGCTACAGTATCCGGTGCCTAACACTGTGCAGGCCTCTGGTCACATCTGCTTGGCAGGCTTCAGAAGTCACCATCGGACTGGCCCTCAGAGTACCTGCAAGCCTCCTACGGGGGCCACCTGGTCTCATCACTTAGAACAACAGAGACCCCGGCTGTGCAGTGAGGGTAAAGGGCCAAGTGTCCACGCACAGGGCTGTCTTCTCCCAAGGAGTTTCCTCTTCACCTAAAAGCGTGGTCCGCTCACCAAGTCAGATCCCAGCAGAACTGCAGCTGGAGTGTCCCGGCTTTTTTTTTTTTTTTTCTCTCAGTTTTGTGGAAAAAGTAGCAGAAGTCCTAGATTCTGAAGCCTAGGTTAGGTAAGTTCCATTCTAAGAAATCCCTTTAAAACTTAGATGGAAATTATAAAGGAAAAAAGAAAATGTAAAAACCCGGACGATTCTGAAGGTGAGCTGGCTGGCTCCCTGGAGCCTGGAAATTCCTTAACTGCCCCAAACCATCCCCAGGCCAAGACTCTTAATCCCAACTGAGAAGGAATGAGGAAAACTCCCGCGGGGAACCGCTGCGCCAGGGTCTGTGCCCCACCCCGATGCTGAGATGAGTTTGGGGCAGCCAGCAACCGGTCCTGCATGGCCTTTCAGCCTTGAGGCTAAAAGGCAAAAGTCCTGAGGACGCTTCTTTACACAGCCAGCCCCACCCTCGGGAGAGGCTGCCTGTTGCTAGGTGGAGCCGTTTGCTAGGGAAATTAAAAGCCAGGTAAAGAAAGCCAGAGCCTGCTTCAACTGCAGAACTAAGAACTTAGGGGGCTCCGGGGCAAGGCGGGGGCGGGGACGTGTTGGGCAGAGGCGACTGCAAACTTCCAGAAGCTAAAAATCGGGAGAGAAGGCAAGGACGTTGAACTCTGAGTTCATATTTATCGCTCCGCTTTTTGGGGTTCCTTCAAACCGGGCCTCTCCGACTAGAAATTCCCAGGGCGAATTTGATGCTTCTGAGGCTAAGAGCTGCAGCCTTAGATGTCTTCCAGGCCAACGCAAGCGCCAGATAATTGAGACAACCCACAAACTCCAGCTCGGCCGCCACCGCAGGAAAGTAAGCTAATAGTTACACATTTTAAGGAGGCACGTGTCTCGGAGTCATGCAGGGGCAGGATCTGGCCCGGAGAGTGCATGTCTCCTTAAATGTTGCACCCACTCGCTCGCCTGGCCGCCTCCACAGTCCTAGTCTTGACTAGGAGAGTGGGACTTCAAAAGTAGGAACTTTCCATTCCTTGCGGGATGCTTGCCTCCTCTGTATGGAAACTTGCGGGGGTCCTCTAGTTTTGTGAAGGTAATAATAATCTCTTCTCATTTGAAGATCAGAAATTAAGATATATCGAAGGCAATTAAGGGTGTGTTTCTAGTAAATTAAAAAAATCTAATAAGCAAACGACCGCCTGCAGGCTCAGGATTTGATCTTGATAAAGTGTATAACCGACTCCACCGAGTCTGTGGCTTTGCTGTTTTTTTTTTATTTGTTTAAGAATAGCTATTTTAAAAGATTGCTTTATTTTATCTTACATGTATGTATCCTGCACAACTGTATGTGAGCCACATGCATGCCTGGTGCCTGGGGAGGCCAGAGAACATCAGATGCAGGAACTGAATTTATAGATGGCTGTGAGCACCTCAGATGTGGATGCGGGAAACTAAACCTGGATTCTCTGTGAAAGCAGCCAAGTGCTCTTAAACACCAAGCCACCACTACAGCTCCAACTTTGTATTTTAAAAATTATGAAAGAGCATCGAAGCAGAGGTTGAGTTCTTTCTACCTCCCCGAGTTTGTTTTGTTTTGTTTGCAACGGGATAGGGTGAAATTAAAATGGCATTTTGAAGGTATATTAATACAAAGGAGTCTTTTCTCTTTGGTTCATCAAGACAGGGTTTCTCTGTGTAACCCTGACCAGGCTGGCCTCGAACTCAAAGAGATCCACCTGCCTCTGCCTCCCAAGTGCCAGTTTTAAAGGCATACACCACCACCTTTGCTGCAACCACTACACTTTCACCAGCCTAAGTAGCTTCTTTCTTTCTTCCTCTCTCTCTCTCTCTCTCTCTCTCTCTCTCTCTCTCTCTCTCTCTCTTTTTTAAAAGATTTCTTCATTATATAAGTACACTGTTACTTTCTTCAGACATACCAGAAGAAGGCATTGGATAGCATTACAGATGGTTGTGAGCCACCATGTGGTTGCTGGGATTTGAACTCAGGACCTCTGGAAGAACAGTCACTGCACCTAACCACTGAGCCACCTCTCCAGCCCTTACATGCTTTTTAAAATCTCTTTCCCTGCTGCCACAGTTCATTGCTTCCAGAGCGCCCACCTCCAGCAGCTGTGTGTAAACTGCGAACCATAGGATGGACCCTAACAAATAATCCAGATGTGTAGAACAGGGCTTGGCATAAGGACAAATGGCACCTGACTGAAGAGGTGAGGAGTGTTCTAGTCACGTGAAAGGTTTCTATAGAATATTTTTAAATCTTTAAGAAACAAGCTAGGGCTGAGGAGACAGCCATCAGTAAAGTGTGTGTTTGACTTACAAACATGAGGGCCTGAGTTTGATCCCTGGGACCCAGCTGTGGTGGGACATACTTGTAATTCGTACTGAGTAGGTAGAGATGGGGGGGGGGGGTGATTCCTAGGACTCCCTGGCCTGCCTAGCCTACTTAATGAATTTCAGGCCATCGAGTTACTCTGTGTCTTTTTTGTTTTTGTTTTTGTTTTTGTTTGTTTGTTTGTTTTTTGTTTTTCGAGACAGGGTTTCTCTGTGTAGCCCTGGCTGTCCTGGAACTCACTTTGTAGACCAGGCTGGCCTCGAACTCAGAAATTCGCCTGCCTCTGCCTCCCGAGTGCTGGTACTCTGTGTCTTAATAAAAACATGGATGGTCACTGAAGAAGCACCCAAGGTTGACCTTTGACCTTCACAGCTACACACATGTACACCTACAGACACACACACACACACACACACTCATAAACTACCCACCCCAAAACCTATTTGAAGGACCAGGCTAGTATCACAGATTCCCTAGCATGTGAGAGGCTTTGGCACAGAAAGAGACTGACTCTTTGGGAGATAGACAGTTCTTAGAAATGGCAAGACACATACTTTCGATATGCATGCTAACCAGTCCAGAGGCACTCCTCTCCTAGCTGGCTTGTACACCCCAGGAGACAATACACTTCTGCTTTAATCATCTCGGAGTCATCCAAGGGCCAGGCACAAGACAACCAGGGGCTACCCCAAAATCATAGAGCCCTTTACAGGCGATCCCAGACTGTTTCTCCTACCTGCCTGACCTTCCCTGTACAGACCTCACTAAGACCACGGCCTAAGTCTTCTCCTTCCTTGTGTCTTAGAGTTCCTGATTACCCTGGAGTTCTCACCCATGAGTCCTTGTGTGGTGTGGCATGCTGCACTTCCTGTCTCTGGGCTTGTGAGTATATGAACTTGTCCATGTCTTTCCTGCCTCTTTTCTCATGAGTGTATCTGGACTCTCATAGGAGAGCCCCAAGCACAGCTTCTCCCCAGGCCTGCGCTTGGTGAGCAAAGGCGACAGATAAGGAATTCTGAATGGATGGAATATCTGTGTAATGTATAAGGACATTGATAGCAGAAAAACTGCAGGGTTTTTGTTTCACTGTGTAGTACTGGCTGTCCTGGAACTCACTCTGTAATCCAGGCTGGCCTCAAACGCAAGAGATCCACCTACCTCCAACTCCTGAATGCTGAAAGTAAAGGTGTGGGTCACCACTACCCAGGTGAAAATGTAGGGTTTTTTTTTTGTTGTTGTTGTTGGGTTTTTTGTTTGTTTGTTTGTTTTGTTTTGTTTTTTGTTTTTTTTCAAGACAGGGTTTCTCTGTATAGCCCTGGCTGTCCTGGAACTCACTCTGTAATCCAGGCTGGCCTCAAACGCAAGAGATCCACCTACCTCCAACTCCTGAATGCTGAAAGTAAAGGTGTGGGTCACCACTACCCAGGTGAAAATGTAGGGTTTTTTTTTTGTTGTTGTTGTTGGGTTTTTTGTTTGTTTGTTTGTTTTGTTTTGTTTTTTGTTTTTTTTCAAGACAGGGTTTCTCTGTATAGCCCTGGCTGTCCTGGAACTCACTTTGTAGACCAGGCTGGCCTCAAACTCGGAAATCCACCTGCCTCTGTCTCCTGAGTGCTGGGATTAAAGGGGTGTGCCACCATGCCTGGCTGAAAATGTAGGTTTTAAAATAATGCCATTATTACTATTTTAGTTGTTAGGATTCCCAAGGGCTGGAGAGATGTCTCCGTCGTTAAGAGCATACACTCTTGAAGAAGACCTGAATTCTGTTCATTGCACTGCATCAACCACAACCACCTTTAACTCCAGGTCCAGGAATCTGACGCCCTCTTCTGGCCTCCATGAGCACTGCACTCAGTGGCACAAACCCACACAGAGATATACACATATTCACATAATGAATTAAAAAAAAAAAACAAACCTTTTTTTGAGATGGAATCTCACTATGTAGGCCTGACTGGCTGGAGGGGAACTTGATGTGTAGACCAGGCTGGCCTTGAACTTGTAGAGTTCTGCCTGCCTTATTTTGCGTATGAGTGTTTGCCTGCTTGTATATCTGTGCACTGCTTGTATGCCTGATGCCCGTGGAGGCCAGATGAGGGTGTCAGATCCCCTAGATCTGGTGCCCCCATTTGGCGTGCGGGTGTGTATGCAGGCAGAGCTATAAACCATTCCCTCAACCTTGCCCTGTGTCCTGGGCGTTCCTTCTTCTGCTTGGTTGACTCTCTTGGTGACGCTTTCCTTTGTTTCCCTTGCTATCATTGTTTGTTTTCTTAAGTCTCACAATGGAGACTGGGCTGGCACAGAACTTGTAGAACAAGCTAGCCTCAAACTTTCAGCAGTTTCCCCGCCTCTCTGCAGGGGGAGCCATCAGGCTGAGTGTTTCCCACTGTACGTTTTGTTTGCTTTATTCGGCTTTTTTTTTTTTTTTTTTTTTTAAGTTTTAAAATTGCATTAACTGATTTATTTTCTGGTGGCGAGGGCACAAGTCACGGCATACCTGTGTGCCTTGAGTTCAGAAGGTGAGAAGGGAGCTTGCAGGAACCAGTCCTCTCCTTCTGCCCTGTGCATGCCGGATCAGACTCGGGTCATCGGGCCTGGCAGCTACTGCCTTTACCCACAGAGCCATTTCACTGGCCCTTCACGGAGGTTTTCATTTCCAAAATTTCAGATTGAATTTTCTTTTCTTCAAAAATCTGTTCCCTTGCTAGTTTCTCATCCATATGGTGGCTTTCCCATACATTGACACTCCCTGCGTCCCCTCTACAACCTTTTTTGCTGGTGGTTTTTTTGAGACAGACTTCTCTGTGTAAAGGTGGCAGTCCTGGAATTTGCTTTGTAGTCCAGGCTGGCCCTGACTCAAAAAAATCCCTCTGTCTCTGCCTTCCGAGTACTGGGATTGAGGGCACGTGCCACCACACTTAGATTTATTTTATTTTTTTTTAAAAATTTATTTATTTATTTATTTATCATGTAGCCCTGGCTGACCTGGAACTTGCTCTGTAGACCAGGCTGGCCGCAAACTCAGAAATCCACCTGCCTCTGCCTCCCAAGTGCTGGGATTAAAGGTACTACCTGGCAAGAAACTAAATTTCTTTCTTAAAGAAATACACTCAAAGTTTATCACCACGAATGACCATAGGAGGAAAATGGTAAAAATGTAAAGTATGAAGCTAAAAATTAATTATGGTAACAGTTACACTAATAAGTAAATTAAGTAAAGTATGGGGCCAGAGAAAGAAAAAATGGAAAGGAAAAAAAAAGATCAGGGGGAGGGAGAAAAGAAAGGAGAGAGGGGAGGGAAGTGAGGGAAGGAGGGATGAAGAGAGGAGAGGAGAGGAGAGGAGAGGACTGGAAAGAGGGGAGGGGAAGAGAGGAGAGAGGAGAAGGGGAGGGGCAAGTACTACACCGGGTTGCTGCCAGTTTTAAGTGAGTTTCGTCAGAGTGGCCACTAGAGGGCAACCAAACCCCGCGTCGTTGAAATGGTCATTGGCAGGTAAGGTCCTAGACTGCCAAGAGCGGAGGAGGCTGTGACAGAAGTGCTTTCTTTCCGCAGCAGATTCGGGGGACCCACGCTGGAGCCAAAGTCTCCCTCCTTTCTTTCCAGGGTTCCTGCGCAAACCCAAGACACAGTCGGGGCATCCTTGGTGTTTATAGGAGCTTAGGAATGTCGTCTTGGCCTCCACCGCCCCAGAAGGGGCATCTCTGCTGTTTCTAGAACATTTGAGGAGCTATCTACCCACATACACAAGGTGTCCTCAATGCACCAAGCCCAAAGCTGCACCTTGCTCCTTAAGATCATAGTAAAATACACAGTGATAGCTGGGGGGAGACGGCTTAGTGATTAAACATTGGCCATGCAAGGGGGAAGACCAGAGTCCCAGTCCTCGTAACTAAAGCTGCTTGAACAGAAGAGCCCATTTTAAATCCTGCCTCAGAAAGATGAAGACAAGACCCTCCAGAACAACACGGCAGGAGAGACTACCCATGTCAGTTAGCTCTGGGTTGAGTCAGAGAGACCCAGCCTCATTGAATAAGGTAGGAGAGAAATCAAGAAATGATTTCCAAAATCAACTGTGACCCTCCAAATGAAAACCATACACATTTGCGCCCAAACATGCAAACGGAAAAAAAAAATAACTGAAAAATTATCGTCTGTTGTGGGGTTTTCAAGCAGAGAAACGGGACAGAGGCTTTCTGCCAGGAAGTAGCATTTATTTGTGCTGGCACTGGATCAGCAGATTTACATCCAAAGACTGAGCCCCATGTGTGGCAAGGCGTAGCTTGTATACTTTTGTTAGTTCCCCCATACATTTTATCACCTTCATCTCCCTTATATGGAAACATCCATTCTGATGACGTGGTCTGTTACAGGCTCAAGATATAGCCATGCATGCACACACAGGACACTGGTTATGCCATGTTTCCTTCCCTTTGTGTTACCACACGCCCACAAGAGCTCCTTAGGTGCCTCCTAGTGCTTACACATATGTAATCTTCCAACAGTCCACTAGAGGGTGCTATTGCCATGATTGTTGCATAAGTCAGCCGGGAGTAACCGTGACTAAGGTCACATGGGTGTTGAATGCAAGGGGCGAGATTCAAACTCAGGCAGCCTGCCTCCTCCGCGTGGCTTTAAGCTTAAGTACCCTGCCTTTGCAGAGAACTGCACGTTAATCTACCTCACGGTCTCCTTCCACCTCTGGACTAAGTCAGGGATAGAGACCCAGCTTATTCAGCTCAGTCTATCCACCCCGGGCTTGAGGCCTGTCCCGTCCTTCCTTAAGTGTTGGGAATTTGTCATTCCGTGTCTGTGGATGAATTACTGTACACACACACACACACACACACACACACACTCATCGTGCCACCTGCGATGTGGCCTGGCAACCTCATGATCTTTGGACAGCCAGCTTCCTCATATAATGATCTAAAAAACAAAACAACAACAACCTTTTAAAAATACATTTATCTTATTATTTTACGTAAATAAGTTTTGCCTAAATGTATGTATGTATACCAGGAGTGTCTAGTGTCTGGAGTGACAGAGAGTTGTGAACAGACATGTGGGTGCTGGGAATTGAACCCAGGTCCTCAGTGAGAACAATTGCTTTTAACCATCGAGCCAACTCTCCATCCCTCATCTGGTGATCTTCATGGCAAGTAGAACTACCTCATGGGAGTCAGAGAGATGCTAGGATTACAGCATTGGAAGAAATATTAAGGTTTAAGACATACCATTTCATTTTATATAAATTAGAACCCACAGGGATAAAATAACTTCTTCAAACTCCGTCAGGCTGAAGCTGAACTCGAAGCAAAGTTTTCCATTTTTAACACTATCATCGATGGTTATACCTAACACCGTGTAAGAGGTGTTGCAAGCCAGCAACCAACAGTCCACCCTTTGTATTGTCTTATCGTTCAGTAACCTGTAATGTGGAACGAGGGCAGAGAATTTTATTTGCTTTTGCTTCTTCAGTAAATGTTTTTGAAAACCACTTTTTAAAAGACAGGGTTTCAGGTATCCCAAGCTGCCTCACACTTGGATGATCCTCCTGCCTCCACCTCCTTGGTGCTAGCTAGGGTTACAGGCATGCTACAGGGGTTAGAGAGAAGACTCAGCGTGTAAGAGCACTTGCCTGTTATTCTTCCAGATGACGCACACCAGGCAGCTCACAACCACACACGTACAATACATACTCACACACACACATATACACACAAACATACTCTCATACACACACACTCTTCATTTAAAAAAGTCTTTAACAGTATTTTCTACCTTTTACTTCACGGAAGACATGGAACTGGACTGGGGTGTGGTTTAGCAGCAGGGTGCGTCATCTCTATTACATGGGAAGCCCTGAAAGTGATCTCTAGAACTCAAAAGATAAAAATAAGAGACTAGTGACTGGAGAGGTGGCTCCAGAGTGTGGAGCTGGAACAGCTTTTTCACAGGACCTGAGCCCAGTTCCCAGTACCCAAGTTGGGCAGCTCACAACTCCCTGAAACTCCAGCTCCAGGCGATTCAATGTGTTCTCCAGCCTTTCAGGTCACCCGAAGTCTGTGTGCCTACCACCTCATACACGTAGTTAAAATAATAAAAACACATCTTAAACACACAAACGACACAGAGCTGATACACAAAACAAAGATATAGAGCAAGAAGCATGAGTCCTTAAAATCCTTCACCCGGCCCCTTCTGCTTCATGGGTAATCACTAGGGACTGGAAACATCTATCCAGAGGTTCACAGTTTAAACAATGCTTTTCCATAAATCATCTCAGGGATTCTAACACTAACTCCATAAGACACGCTGGGAGTAAACGATTATTGTCTCCATTTACAGATAGGGTTTCAAGATGTCTAGTGACTTGTCCAGAATTAGGCCTCTAAAAGATGGTGGAGCCAAGATTGAAAGCCTGGTGGTCAGAAACTTTTAAATTATGCCCCACTGAATCCCTTGATGACAGAGCCTTGAGTACTTGAAACCAGAATGTCCCATAAATAGTCCCGCTACCAAGACAGATTTGCAGTTGGTCAGGAAACAGGAGAAAATTTGTCCTTCCTTGATGTTTGCATTCCAGAGGGGGATTGTTCATGTTCTGCTCTGGGCAGGATTTCAAGAACACCCCTCCTCCGTCTCATCTGGGGCAGGCTTAAAGGTACACCCCTCCTCTGTCTCAGGGGATCTAAGGAGGAAACGCCAGCAGTGGAGAGGCCCAGGAAGATGGACTGGAGCCATACAGCTGCCCTCACAAGTGAGCGTAGTGTGTACTCTCACACTTAAGGAGCCGAAAGTCTGAACTCAGGGTGTCCGAAGGACTAGGTTCTTCGAAGGTGGGAGGGAACCTGTCACAAGTCTCTCCCTTACCTTCTGGGGTATGTTGGCAATGTCCAAATGTTTTGTTTTGCAGACACATTCCTCCACTCTGTCTCTCATTCACGACATGGCTTCTCTATGTGTTTTCTCTTTTATAAAGACACCAGTCATTGGATGTAGGGTCCATCCTAACCCAAGTATGACCTCATTTTAACTGATTCTGCTTGCAGAGGCCTCCTTTGAAATCAGTCCCATCCCGGAGGCATGAATGTTGAGGAGACACCATTCAAGTTAGTACACCGTCTCCTCCTGTTTCATGCATTAAGTGGGGACTGCACTTCTGGAATATTGAGTCTTTCAAAGATGAGTACTGTTTTAATCCAGGAAGATAGTGCAAAGATAAGTCTGCCCATTTACAGGGAGGGAAAAGAAAAGAGAGAAAGGCAGCTGTAAGTGTGCTCAGCAGTCCAAAGACAGCTGCTGGCTGATGCCAAAAAAACGACATCTGCTGGGTCAGGGGGGTGGAAGTGTATCATTTTAGCTGCCTGGCTTTTGGGTCAAAATGCTTTTATTTTAGAAAGCACAAGAATAAGAGTGGTATAGAGTGTGCTTGTTCAAAACAACAACTCAGAAAAGAAAGTATGTAGTTGGGATTGAGTAAGTGCTTTGGGGTAAAACATATTTATTCAAATAAAAAATTAAATAGGAAGAGTAAAGAAAAACCTGATTGAGCTAGGAATGGATTTTCATTCTGATTTTTGTTTTGTTTTGTTTTTGAGACAGAGTTTTTTTGTGTCTAGTCCTGGCTGTCCTAGAACTATCTCTGTAGACCAGACTGGTCTAGAACTATTTCTGTAGGCCAGGCTGGCCTCAAACTCAGAGATCCACTTGCTTCTGCCATCTGAGTGCTGGGATTCTGTGCTACCACCAACAGTGTTTCTGAGTTTTAAAAATCTTTTTTAAAAAAAATTATGTGTCTGTGTGACCATGTACACATGAGTACAGGAGCCCTTGAGGGCCTCAGCCATGGGGTTTCCTGTATTAAAAGTTGCCTGTAGTGAGCTGCCTGGCATAAGCACTGGGAATCAAACTGTATTCCTGTGTGAGAGTAGTCTCTGCTTTAAATTACTGAGCCATCTCTCCAGCTCCTTTAATTCTGATTGTGAAGTTGAATAATAAGACTAAAATGGGGAGAAAAAGACAAAATGGGATGTATTATATAATTTATAAAATTATTAAAATTCATTTGGGGTCTGAATGGGCAAAGTTTTGTTCTGTTTTTAAGATTTATTATTTTTAAAAATTTTTTTATTATGTGTAAATAAACTGTAGCTGTCTTCAGACACCCCAGAAGAGGGCATCAGATCTCATTATGGGTGGTTGTGAGCCACCATGTGATTGTTGGAATTTGAACTCAGGACCTCTGGAAGAGCAGTCAGTGCTCTTAACCTCTGAGCCACCTCTCCAGCCCATGCAAAGCTTTTAAAAAGTTGTTGTTGTTGTTGTTTGTTTGAGACAGGGCCTCATAATTTAACCCATCTTGGCAAGAATTTATAGTCCCTCTCATCAGGCTTGTCAGTGCCACATCACAGGCATGTGCCACCATGTCCAGCTCAAAACAAACCAGGACAAAAATAAGAAAAGATAGTCATGTGTAGTGACACATGCCTTTAATCCCAGTGCTTGGGAGGCAGAGACAGACGGAGTTGTGAGTTTGAGGCCAGCCACCAAAACACAGTGAGGCCTTGATGCAAAAACAAAGAAAAGATAGGAACCAGCGTAGACTGTTATGACAGATACATTATTTAAAGACTTGGCCGAAGGCGAAGAAGCATCCACAGAACGCTACAAGAAAGAGCTGCTCTGCAGGAAAACTGTGGGACATCAGGAGGCTTAGGATCAGCTTCCATCCATATTTTTCATATCATGCATCAGGGTACACTCCAAATGGGCCATAAAAAGCCAGAGAGAAAAGTGAAAATGCAGACGACTTTCAGCTGTGATGGGAGAAAACATTCTAACTATTCCTGCATCAGACATCGGAGACAGGAGGGATGGATCTAAATCTGTTCTTAAAAGCTGTTTCTGCCACCAAATGCAATAAAGCAAACAGGGAACTGAAAGCCACAGATGGGGAGAGAATCGTGGAGCAAATAAAGCGCTCTGCCCAAAATAACTAAAGGACTGCCCCAAGCTTCCAAAAAAAAAAAAAAAAAACAGAATCCTGATCCTTTTTGATAAGAATCAAATCAAGAGTCCACACACACAACTAGAGTAATGAGCAGCCTCACTGTGAATCTTGAAATCTAAACATCTCTTCTGGTCCCCGCCACCCCTACCCCCCCCCGTGTGTGTGTGTGTGTGTGTGTGTGTGTGTGTGTGTGTGTGCGCGCGCGCGCTCAAGCGCATGTGTGCGTATGTGTATAGGTGTGTGTGAGTGTGTGTATAGGTGTGTGTATGTAGGTATGTGAGTATGTATATAGGTATGTGTGCGAGTGTGTGTGTGAGTGTGTGTGTAGGTGTGTGTGTCTGTGTGATGCATTTGGAGATGCGATGTTGATATGGGGGATCATCTTCAATTATTTCTCCATTTTATTCTTTTCCAATATGACTAATCTTGCTAGCTAGCATGTTCTGGGGGGGGGGAGGCTAGAATTAAAGTCGGGACACTAGGGTTTCTGAACCATCTCCCTAGTTTCACCCCCTTCCCTCCTCTACTTTTGAGACCGTTTCACTACACATCCCAGGCCAGCCTACAACTCTTCATTCTCCTGTTTTAATTAACTTTTTATGCTGTTAAAAAAACTCCATTTAAGACCAGTCTGGTGTAGCACGTCTTTAATCCCAGCACTCGGGAGGCAGAGGGGATAGATCTCTGTGAGTGTGAGACTAACTAGGTCTACATAGTGAGGTGTTGTGTCAGCAAAACAACCCCTGGAGAAAAGCAATTTAAGGTCCAGTGTGGTGCTGTGTGGCTGTTATCTCAGTACTTGGTGGGTAGAAGCAGGGTGAGCAGGAGATAAAGACCGGGTTTGGCTACATAGTAAAGCCAAAGCCAGGTGGCAATGCATGAGACTCGGCCTCAAAGAAAAGAAAACAGAAATCAACTTTGGCCAAGCATAGTGGTGTATGTCTACAATCCCAGCAGTCAAGACATGGAGACAGAAGGTCAGGGGTTCGAGCTAGCCCTGTACTACTCAAGATCCTGTTTGAAAGCAAAGCAAAACCCATTTAAGTGATACAATTTTGAGGGGTGGGTGGGTGGGTATACTGGGTAGTTTTGTGTCAACTTAACACAGGCTGTAGTTATCACAGAGAAAGGAGCTTCAGTTGGGGAAATGCCTCCATGACATCCAGCAGTTTCTCAATTAGTGATCAAGGGGGGAGGTCCCCTTGTGGGTGGTGCCATCTCTGGGCTGGTAGTCTT
>NC_034596.1:74121213-74123028 GCF_900095145.1 Mus pahari
CATGGGGGTGGGGTTGTGGTAAAGGGGGGGGGGCGTGGGCTGTCAAGATGGCTCAGAGGGTAAGAGCACTGAATGCTCTTCCAGAGATCCTGAGTTCAATTCCCAGCAACCACATGGTGGCTCACAACCACCTGTAATGAGATCTGACACCCTCTTCTGATGTGTCAGAAGATAGCTAAAGTGTACTTACGTGTAATAATAAATAAATTTTTGGGAGCAGAGGTCCTAAAAATTCACTTCCCAACAACCACATGAAGGCTCAACACAAATAAGTCTTTAAGTCATTGCTGTTCAAGGTCTGGATGGCATTGCATAAGCACCCCCAGACTGGCACCAGAGGCACCACAAGGGGGCGGGGGGCTGTCTTTTGTGTAAGTAAGTTTGTTAGTTGCACATTTTGCACAGTATATGTGGTAACAAACAAATTATTAAAGGAGACTTACCAGGCTGCCTATTAAACTGCTGAGTCTTCCTTCATGAGGGAGGGAGACGAGCTGATGGCTTGTTCCGAATGTTCTTCTGAGCCTCTCTGCTCCCAGAGGGCTTCCTTTCCTGCACGCTGATCCCTGGGGCCCAGATGTGCCACCACAGCTGCTTCCCACAGAAGTTCTCTTCCTGGAACTTATAGATCCATTCTTGCCCAGAGCCTTGGGGCTTCTTGCCAGGACCTGGGGATGTCACATAATACTACTTTTCTGCCAAGGGTAGTCAAGCTCCCCCAAGAAGGCTGGGCCAATGCCCAGAAAGCCAGGCCATTTGGCACCTGCGTGAGAGTAGAGAGTCTACCCTCTACCAGGAGTCAGTAAGGGACATTGTGGTAGCCAGGCCTAAACTCAGAAATATGCCACGCTGTGGCCCTGAGGCAGACAAGCAGGCTTCTTTTGAAACATTGATTCCTGACTGAGAGATACAGGCTCCCACTCTTTCCTGGCATTCCTCATAGCAGCTCCCTCTGGGTACACGATCTCGGCAACCTTGCATGGCTCGTCACCTTGCTCAACCAAGGGAGCCCTACTTCTATTAGGACAGCGTCACCGAAGGCTAACCTAGATGAGCCACCATTACCTCCAAGTGCTGGAATTACAGTCCAGGTGTGTCACCAGGCATATTGTGATTTTTTTTATTTTCGTCTGAGTCAAATGGGAAGTGACTGGAGGGTTTAAGCCAATGACATGATGAGTTTTGAATTGTCCCTGTGGCTTCAGGTCTGAGAGCAGTCTATGAGGAACAGACTTAGAGGCAAGAAGGCCATGGGGAAAGGGCACAGTGGAAGAAGAAGAGGGAAAGGGACTTGAGACATACTCAGAAATTCACCTAAGGACTTCCCCACAGGTGGGGAGGAGGAGGGGGGAAGGAGGAAGAATAGGGGAGAAGTAGGCATCACTGTTTCCATGGTGGGAAGGACTGGTGGGAGGGGGTTCCAGAGACATGGACATGGGGACAGGGTTAGCTTGCCTTCAGGGTCCTTCTGACTTCAAAGTCAAGGAATTCATTACCTTGCTACTCTTGCCAGCCAGCCCTTGATTTTACAGACTGAGGAAACAGAGTATGACTAAGCAGGCGAGTCCAGAGTCAGGGCTCAGAGAGAATACATACCAAGAAGCTGATTTTCCATTTAAGGGCCTTCTGTCTCAGAGCCTGGGCTTCCAGGCCAGCACCCTCCCACCCAGGCCAGCACCTCCCACCCAGGCCAGCACCTCCCACCCAGGCCAGCACCCTTCCACCCAGGCCAGCACCCTCCCACCCAGGCCAGCACCTCCCACCCAGGCCAGCACCTCCCACCCAGGCCAGCACCCTTCCACCCAGGCCAGCACC
>NC_034596.1:74123353-74136714 GCF_900095145.1 Mus pahari
TGGCTGTCCTGGAACTCACTTTGTAGACCAGGCTGGCCTCAAACTCAGAAATTCGCCTGCCTCTGCCTCCCGAGTGCTGGGATTAAAGGTGTGTACCTCCACGCCTGGCTTGTCTTCTTTTAAAGTATATTTGATGGATGCTTTTTCTTTTTGTTTTTATTGGTGTGTGTGTGTGTGTGTGTGTGTGTGTGTGTGTGTGTTTGTAAGTGTCTGAGTGTGTATGTGAATGTGTGAACCCGAGTGCCAACAGGTACGTGGAAGTCAGAGAAGTCACTTGCTCTCTCTCTCTCTCTCTCTCTCTCTCTCTCTCTCTCTCTCTCTCTCTCCTTCTCTTCACTATATCCCCTTGATATAGGGTCCCTCACAGAATCTGGAACTAGATTGGCAATGATAAAGGCCCAGCAGATCGTCTGTCTCTAGACTCCCTCAATGCTGAGGTTAGAGGTACAAGTGACTACGCTTGGCTTTTATGTGGGCTCTGCAGACTTGAACTCAGTCCCTCATACATGGGCAACACACACTCCAACCCACTGAGCTGTCTCCTAGCGCCTGGTTTGTTTTGCTCTAGTATCTTACTCTGTGGCTCTGACTGGCCTGGAGCTCACTGTGTGACCAGGCAAGGCCAGACCTGCCTGAAGCTTGGGTACTTCTTGCTTCAGTCTCCCAGGTGCTGTGATCATGAGTCAAGACACCGTGTCTGCCTTTGTTGTCATTGTTTTGAAACAGGATCTCCAGCTACATAGTACGAGGTGACCTCAAAGTCAAAATTCACCCGCCTTTTGAGTTGCAGGGATTATAAGTGTGTGCCACCATTTCGTAAATATAATTTTATTCCATTATCCAGTTTTAAAATTGTGTTCTTTATATTTTTGGTGTTGAAATAGCCTCTCTATTTCCTGGTCCAGTGGCATGTGCCTGCAATTTCAGCTATTCGGGAGGCTGATGCAAGATGAAAGCTTGAGCTTCAAGAGTTCAAGACCAGCCTGGGCAATATAGTGATACTTGTGTCAAAACAGATAAATTACTGAGAACAGATATCCTTTCTTTTTGTAAAATATGGGTGAGAATTATTGGTGCTCTGGTTATATGTGAGGATTCGTGATTACTTAATCTGATCTTGGAAATTTAAAACTCTGTCTATACAGGGGGCATGGAGCCCAGAGAAGATACAACTTTCCCAAAGTGAAAAGCCTGGGTTTTCTTCAGAATAAGGACTGCTGGGTCTCCTGACTTCCAGCCCAGGTCCTTTCACTAGAGTTGTCTGTAGCCCCTTTGGGCCTCCTTCAGTAGCAAGTGGTTGAAATCCAACTCAAATGGGCTTAAGCAAGGGGACAATTTAAGTCTTTCAACTAAAAAGAGAAGTAGATTCTTGGTATAAATAAAACAAAACGCTGGATTCTCATGGGTCTTCTAGAAGCAGATACTCTCAGAACCAAAGTCTCCCTTCTGGTTCAAAACTCCCGCATAACTTGAGAACCAGAGGCAGGCAGATCTCTGTGAGTTTAAGGCCAACTTGATCCACACGATGAGTTCCAGACCAGCTGAGGTGACATATGAGACTCTATCTAAAACTTATTAACCAACCCACAACACCAACAAAACCCAGTTTATGATTAGAAACCAGGCACATATTACCATACGTTGGTAATCCCAGCCCTTGGAAGGTCAAGGCAGGAGGATTGTGAGTCTGAGGTCAGCCTTGGTTACACAAAGGAGCTCATCTTTCAAAACCAACCAACCAACCGAACAACAAACCTCCATCACACACACACACACACACACACACACACACACACACACACACACACCACACTCCTGAATCTACATTCTTTAGCTCATTTTCTTCTGGCTCCCTGCTTCTCTCAGGATACACCTGCACAGAGTGTCTAAGAAACCCTAATCTAGCCAAGCTCTGCTGCTGCTGGTGTGGAGGTGGCACACCATCCCTAGCGAGCATCATCCATAGCAAACATCATTCCTAGCAAGCATCATCAGAAGCATAATCCCTAGCGTGCATCATCAGAAACATCATCTCTAGCAAGCATCATCAGAACACGCTGTCCCTGCAGCTTTTCAGCTGTAACTTATTAGCCGAGTAATTGTGGGAAGCATCTGCATTTTCTCTATTTTGTTGCTAATGATCAACACATACCCAAAGAGCTGGAAATAAGTGACGGGAGATCAGAGTTGTTTGAAGCTGAGTAAGTGTGTATGTCCTCGAAGGTAAGACCTCCCTGATGTGGATGAAAAGTTGCCTGGAATATGCCTTAGGCTCACAGACTAGTGTATGATTCAAATGCTCAGGTGGGTAAAACAGTAAAACTCAGCTTTGAAATCCTGTCCGCTCACCTTGCCCCGAGATACGCTAGTGTTAGGGCAGGGGAAGCACCGCCGGCTCTCTGTGCCTTTAGCCTGCACACTGAGCTAATGGGTTCCTCTCCTACACATCTGCTTGGCTGGTGAGCAGGAGGAAGCAAAAAGACAGCCGACAGCGATTCTAACACTTGCGGTGTCATTAGCTCCTCACAGAGAACCTTAGAGCTTGCCTTGTTTCAAATCCATTTCCCCAGAATATTGAAGCCCCCGCATGAAAGAGGAGCATCAACTTCCACTTGAGGAAAACAAACCTGGGTAGAATACGGATTAGAATGCAAAACTTAGATAGCCCTGGCTGTCCTGGAACTCACTCTGTAGACCAGGCTGGCCTCGAACTCAGAAATTCGCCTACCCCTGCCTCCCAAGTGCTGGGATTAAAGGTGTGCGCCACCACGCCCGGCTTAATTTAAAAATATTTTTAAACCAGGCAGTGGTGGCACTGCCTTTAATCCCAACACTTCGAAGGCAGAGGTAGACGGATTTCTGAGTTCGAGGACAGCCTGGTCTACAGAGTGAGTTCCAGGACAGCCAGGGCTACACAGAGAAACCCTGTCTCGGAAAAAAAACCTCTCTCTCTCTCTCTCTCTCTCTCTCTCTCTCTGTACATATATATATATATATGTACACGTGTGTGTTCTTGCACATATGTGCCATCTGCTTGTGTGGAGGGTCAGGGATCAGTTTTCAGGGGCCTGTTCTCACCTCCTATCATTGAGACAAGGGGTTTCTTCTTTCTGCTGTTGTCACATGTACTACAGATTAACTGGTCCACAGGTTTCTAGATAATTCTCCTATCTCACCATAGGAGTGCTGAGGTTACAGATGCAAGTTACAACATCTAGCCCTTTAAAATTTGTTTCTATATGGTTGGGCAGTGACGGCATACAGCCTTTAATCCTAGCATTAGGGAGGAGAGGTGGATGTATGTCTGTGAGTTTGAGGCCAGTATGGTTTATAGAGCAATTTTCAGGACAGCCAAGGCTACACAGAGAAACCCTATCTCAAACAACAACAACAACAAGGCATGTGTATATAAGAAAAGGTTCATCTGGGTGTGGTAGCATATGCCAGAAATCCTTGCACTAGGGAAGGTGAGGAATAAGGATTGCCATAACTTTGGGCTACATAATAGTTTCAGATCAGCCAGAGCTACAGGCTAAGAACTGCCACCAAAAACCAAATGGGTGAGTTGGCTCAGTAGGTAAGGATGCTTGGTCAAACTCAAATTCAAGTACACTTGAGTTGAGCCCGGGAATCTGCATGGAACAAGGGAACTGACTCTCAAAAGTTATATACGCACACATACACACACTCTAAATAAAAACAAAACAAATACAGACAGACAGACAGCAATCAAAAGCCCCTTATGGCTTACCTAATTAACATGACCAATCAAAACAAACCAACTCATTGATGTCCTGGTGTCAGCAGGAAGCAGCCAGAGAGAATGGCATCCACTTACCCAAGACCTAGTTACCTAATAATAAAACAAAAAGGTGGGCATGAAGAACTCTAATGGGCCAAAGCTTGGTGAACACAGGCCTGACCATGGGAAACACAGACATGACCACGGCAAACACTGCACACAGAGTTTGCCCTTTTAACCCTTTTTCTTCCTGCTAAAAACTGTTATGTTCTTAAAGCTTGCCCCCAAGGTCTATTCCCTTATTTCACCGTTGATCCTTCCTAAGACAAACACACCTCAGTCCAACGATCAAAATTTATTACTTGGCTACTATGTCCAATCAGGACTTGTCAACTCTGACTCCTCCTTTTTCCCCTTAAGAACCCCACTCCTGCAGAAACACCCTCTCTCACTCCTCTCACTCCCCTTGAGGGACACTCACCAGAGAAGACTGCTCAGACATGGGTTTAGACCAACAGAAAGTCTTTATTAGCCAGCTGGAGACTACACTGGGTGTTCTGGATCCCAAGTTTAGCCCTGAGCCTTTCTCAGGGTGACCTTTTAAGCACAAAAGCCATGTTCTGGGTTGATATACTTCAGCTAACAAGAACAGTTAGCCAGAAGCAGAATGAAGGAACCACAGAGGCTAAAAAGCAAGGTTAGTTCACTTTGGGACTATCCCAGACGTATATGGACACTGATGGACTGGGCCTTTGTTTTTTGTTTTTTTGTTTTTTCTTCTTGCTGTCTACTTGGTGGGTTTTACAGCCAGAGTGGTACTTCCATCATGGAGTCAATTGTGCTAAGGTCTGGGGCCCTGTTATACTCTCTTGCTTCTCTTGCTTGTGCGTTTGCTTGCCCTTGCTCCTGCTGCTGCTGCTGCTCCTGCTGCTGCTGCTGCTGCTGCTTTTGCAGTTACCACCACTCTCCCCACACCCCCAACACTGCTCGCCCTTCTGGGGTAAGAAATCTCCTTTGTGCTGAGAACTTGGTGTCTGAGTATGCCTTGTGAACACATGTAAAAGTCACTCTATCCAGGACTACACATAGAGACCCTGTCTCAAAAAAAAAATTAAAGAAAGATAGGAAGGAAGGGAGGGAGGGAGGGAGAGAGAGAGAGAGAGAGAGAGAGAGAGAGAGAGAGAAGAGGAAGCTAGGCACAGCAGAGTACATTTGTAGTTCCAGCATCCCTGGGGAGGCAGAGACATGGGAGAGGGTGGGATCTCTGGGGTTTCCTGGCCATCCTTCCAGCCTAGTGAGATCAGAGAGCTCCTTACTTCAAATAGAAAGATGAATGGTGATTGAGAAAGGTATCTAATGTCAGCCTCTGGCCTTCACATGAAAGCACATACATGTGACTGCACACACTACTATTGGAGAATTGTTGCACACTTGTAATTCCAGCACACAGAGGCCAAGGCAGGGGTTTGAGGCCAGTCTGGTCTACACAGGAAACTTAAGCCAAAGGAAAAGGAAGAGAGAGAGAGAGAGAGAGAGAGAGAGAGAGAGAGAGAGAGAGAGAGAGAGAGAGACAGGTAGACAGACAGACAGATAATAAGGCTTGAGGTGTAGCTCGGTTGGTTGCCATAGCTCAGTTGTCTACCATACGTGAAGGCTTGGATTCAACTATCAGTACCGATTAGCCCAGTGGGTGGCACAAGCCTGCAGTCTCAACTCTCAGGATGGCGGAGGCATGAGTGTCAGGAGTTCAAGGCTAGTCTGAGCAATTTGAACCTCTTTCTTGAAAAAACAAAACAAAACAAAACCCTAAAACCAGGGTTTGAGAAATGCCTCAGCAGGTAAGGTGCCTGCTGTGCGTGAGGACCTGTTTTCAATCTCCAGCCCCCACATAAAGGCTGGGCATGGCAGCACCTAGTAAGCAGAGACAGGTGGCTCTTAGGGAGTGTATCCAGCCAGTCTTACAAAAGCAGCAAGCTTCAGGTTCAGGAAGAGACCTTGTCTCAAAACCAAAATGTAAAATAAAAGGTGTCTAGCAACAGAGTAACACACCAGAAGTGATATCTGGTCTCCGTGAGTGCATGCACCGCATCTGCGCAGGCTGGCACTATACCTGCACACATGTATACCACACATATACACATGAACATAAAGGAAAAGGGCCTCTAACAATAATGAACATATAAAATGAATAAAATTTGGAGCCTTTGTCTTTATAACAATCAAACTGTACAATTTAAAAATATTTTACAGGAGCCAGCAGAATGGCATCATCTAAGACCCATGAAAGTCACAGAGGGATGTGCTAAACATTTTTAGCATACCCCTCTTTGAGCCAGTGTCTGCCTTCTGGTTCAGGAGATGCTGGGGATGGTATTTTCATGGCCTTCCACTGACCTTGAAGAAGGAGTTATTTTTGGAGTCATTGTTTTGAGTTTTGTCTACAAATAGAAGTGTGTGTGTGTGTGTGTGTGTGTGTGTGTGTGTGTGTGTGTGTGTGTGCAGTAGGGGATGGTCTGGTCACACAGAGGCCAGCAGGCAGGCCTAGCAAAAGGTGATGTACTGGGTAGTTTTGTGTCAACTTGACACAGCTGGTGTTATCACAGAGAAAGGAGCCTCAGTTGGGAAAATGCCCCCATGAGATCCAGCTGTAAGTCATGTCCTCAATTAGTGATCACGGGGGAGGGGGGGAGGCCCTTGTGGGTGGTGCCATCTCTGGGCTGGTAGTCTTGGGTTCTATAAGAGAGCAGGCTGAGCAAGCCAGGGGAGGCAAGCCAGTAAAGAACATCCCTCCATGGCCTCTGCATCAGCTCCTGCTTTCTGACCTGCTTGAGTTCCAGTCCTGACTTCCTTGGTGATTAACAGCAGTGTGGAAATGTAAGCCAAATAAACCCTTTCCTCCCCAACTTGCTTCTTGGTCATGATGTTTGTCCAGGAATAGAAACCCTGACTAAGACAGGTGAGAAATAGCTTTTTCTGACAAGGGTGGCTGTTCCAAGGCTGCCTGCCTCCCCTCCCCTCTTCCTCTGTGTCTGTCCTGTTTTCTGTCTAATTAGGTTGACCCCTGCCTCCTGAAGACCAGGGCTCAAATATTTATTGTTCATGATAGGTCAGCTACCCTACCATGAGGTAAAGATAAACTATTCAGTGCCTGGAGTCCTCAGGGAACCAGCCCCGTAAACAAGCTGCTCTAACTACTCAGCGCCTTGGGCTTCTCACAGAATTCAGTGTCTCAACTCTGCCTGGATCATGGAGCAAGGCCCTGTAGAGGAAGGGCCATTTGAGCAGGGCTCGGAGGCATGAATGTGGTTTGACCATCAGTGTGGCCTCGGGGGAGAGGGGAGGAGGGCCGAGCCTTCCACAGGGAAGACTTTGTGATGGTCAGAAATGAGATGAATCGTTAGCAAAGGCTGCAGCCTTTCTGTGAAGTGTAAAGCTATTCCTTCCAACTAAAAAAAATAGAAACAATAACCAGAGGAATCCCAGTGAGGCTCCAGTACTGACAGAGAGAAGCCAGAGGCCTCGTTGTACCCGACCAACTCGTCATCGTCATCGCAATGAACATTTGCAAGCAAAGAAGTGTGGACAAAAGGCTACACTGTGGGACACACTGTGGCACCCTACAGCTTCTACAAGATTCTTTTTCTTCTGTTGGGAGGAAGGTTACAGGAATGGAGGGCCTGGACAGTGGCAGGGGAAGATGAGCGGGATTGGGGTGCATAATGTGAAATTCACAAAGAACCAACAAAAAGTTAAAAAAAGAAAAAAAGAAAAAAAAGAAAAAGAAAGAAAGAGCTAGAGAGATGATTAAAAGTCTCTCCCTCTCCTCCTTCCCCTCCCCCCACCTACCTTCTCTCTCCCTAATCCCCCACCTACCCACCCATCACCACCAGTCAGGGTTTCTCTGTGTCTCCCTGGCTGTCCTAGAACTTGCTCTGTGGACCAGGCTAGCCTGGAACTCAGAGATGCGCCTGTCTCAGCTTTCCTAGTGCCAGGATTAAATGCGAGCGCCATCACAGCCTGACTTCCTTGCTGTTTGGGCGGGGAGGAACAGACTCTAGAACCTAAGCTTCCAACCAGCTGTAACTCCAGCTTCAGAGGATTCCATGTCTTCTTCCAGCACCCATGGGCACCTGCATGCATGTGCACACACACATTAAATAAACGTAGGGTGTACTGTGTCATAGAAGACCTACCGCCGGCACCAAGAATTCGGTGTCCCTTGTCCCTTGTTTTCAATCGCCCTCGGCTTTGACAGGAGAAGAAAGGGGGTGCACTGGGCCCCTCTGAGGCTGGTCTTACTCTCCTAGCCCCTTTGCCATGCTACTTCCTCCAGATCCTGTAGCTGACAAAAAGACCCAAAGACAAGGGTAGGGAACTGACAAATGCCTCTTAGCATCACAGAACTCAGACCATCTGACACACTTCCTTAGTAACTAGCAAGGTCCCATGAAGAAAGGAGCATTTGAGCAGGACTTGGAGTGGCCTCGAGGCCATTGTATAGTCTAACTGGGGAAAAAAAAGAGAAAGTTGACTTCTGGCGAAGACCCCACTTTCCCTTCCCACCCACAAAAGCCCTCTCACCCCTGAGCCCCGCTCCACGTTCGATGAAGGCAGAGCTTTGGGAGTCGGTCCCCTAACTTCAGGGACAACTTTGAGTCATTGATTCCTTCCTTCCAACTCTCATCTTCTTCACTCTGATCACGTGGGGGGCGGGGGTAGGCAGTAAGACATTTGATTGCAATAACAGGGAGTGGTCCTTCCGGGCAGATGGTACGTACGGCACAGTCAGCGAGGAGAAGTTCAGGATTCTGAGAGTGGCAGGCTGGCACAGTCAGAAAGAGGGGTGTGGAAGAGCCTGGAAGAGTGAAAGCTGTTATCTGGAAACTAGGAAAAACAACTCACTTCTATGATGAGTTGACTGTACCAGGCCCTTAAAGGATGTCTCGGCTGGAAGCGTGGGCTCTTCACTTGGGCCCAGCGACGGCTAATGTAAAAGAGCAGCTGTAAGCCTGGCATCGCTGCCGTTCTTTTACGTCTGTTTCCTTTGAGACTTTATACTTTGGGTCTAATACCCGCACAGCTCTGCGCTTAGACCTGTCAATCACTTAAGGGACATTCATTTAAAACTGGTAGTCCCAGCTGGCCTGTAGTGTTACATGCCTTTAATCCCAACATTTAATCATTACTCAAGAAGGGCAGGCAGATCTCTGTCAGTTCAAGGCCAACCTGGTTTTTGTACTGAGACCTTATTTCAAAGAAAGAAAAAAAGAAAAAAAGAAAGAAAGAAAGAAAGAAACAAAGAGGAGAAGAAAGAAAGAAGAAATGAAAAGAAAAAAATTAATTTAAACAAACTGGTAGTCCTCCCCCTTCCCATCAAAGCTGACATCATAATTACCATATTTTGCCACAGCTTGTTCCAGATCACCAGTGTAGCACCTGGAAGTCTCCAGCCATTATGCTAACATGAAGAAAGGCCCAGTTGTTGACCTCCATTAACCTTGGCTATCTTTCCCTTCTTTTCTTCTTCCCCCACCTTCTCCTTTATTTTTTTCTCTCCGCATCCCTTCTTTGGCGTTGCTGTAATGTTTACTTATGTGGGAGTGTGGTGTGTGCACAGGAGCCCACGCGTCTGAGGGGGTCAGAGCTGTCAGATCCCTTGGAACTGGAGTTACAGGCAGGAGCAGTGAGTGAGTGCTCTTATCTGCTGAGCCATCTCTCATCCATTTGTTCTTGAGTCTCACGGTGTAACCCGGTGGACTCAAACTTGCAACTCGTCCTCAGCTCCATCTTGTCTCTCTAACTTGACCTTCCTCAGAGTCATTCTCTCATGCAGTCATCTCGGGTTCCAGGTACAAGTCTGATCGATACCTACCCGTGGCCAACAGTTGAAACTACCCCACCCCAGGCAGCAGGGATTTGTGTATCTGTCGCAGGACTCCTACGGTGGATCTTGACATACTGGAATCAGTTCTTTTCCTATCCCTCATCAACATTTCTCACTTGGTATTTTGGAGCAAATGTCCCAGCCTTGTCTGCTGAGACCCTCCCCTGAGCTGGGCTTCCAGTCTAGAACTCTAGAGGAATGTCACTTCTAATCTGTAAGGTCCTAGCCACTTGGAAAAGCAAGCCTTTTAGCCTACTCCAACACAAATGGCTGTTTGCCCTTTGACTCGGCTTCCTTGCTCGTAGCTCACAACCCAGTGGGGTTGCCTGTGTGATAACAAGCTCCTTCCTAAGCTGGAGTTCACGGTAATGAGGTGAAACTCCAAGACATCTTCAGGATGGGGGTTGGTTGCCAGAAAAACCAACACTTAATTAAAGAGTGGGGATGCCCAGCCTCACTGTCTGACCTCCAGGGAGGGGAGAGGCACCAGGAATTGAAGTGTAAAGACTCGTGAATTACGAAGACCAAGGCTGTTCCCTGTTGGTGAAGAAATACCTCGCCTTACACATCTGTGTGACTGTCCTGACACATGACCTCAGTCATAAAGCCACGACCTTGTGCTTTCCTGCATTCCGTTCTCATGAATGGTCATTCTCAGAAGGATGCCATTAGAATCCTCTGTTTTGTGGTCAACTGGATAGAAGTGCAGGTCATCTGGGGACCCTGCGTTGGTGGGGGCACGTTGCATAGAAATCTAATGCAACTCCAGGAAGAGAGTGTCAGAATTGGATAACAGTTTATATGGAAGAAATGGTGTGGAAAAATAGCACGTATTTGGCGTCACCTCCCCTCCACCCTACACACATTAAGTTCAGAAGTGATGTCAGAAAGAATCACACACACACACCAGGGTTATTCACAAGGAAACATTAACCTGGCCTAAGGGAAGTGAGTCACAGAGCAGCCCATGCAGTTCAGGTTGCTAATGGATGATGTAAAGTCCTTCTAGCCTTGGAAACAAGCCTCTGAAAAACAACACACATGCATTCACGCACGCACGTACACACCCACTCATACACACACACAAACCACACACCATACACACCACACATACCATACTACATACATTCACCACACACACCATAACACACACACATACNCACACACACCATACCATACACACACACACACCACACCACATACTATATACACACAGACCACACACCACACCCATACACATACCACACACACACATACCATACCACACTACTCACATAGAACACACGTATGGATGTATACACATGCACACACTCTCAAACCACATACTATATACACCACATACACCACACACACATACACCACACTACATACACCACATCACACATATAGACTACATACCACACACATACACATACAACACACCAAACACACCACACCACACACACACACAGACCACATAGTCACACACATACCCCAATACATGCACACCACATCACACTACACATCACATACTGTACACACACAGAGACCACACACACATACACACATCACACACAGGCACCACCACACACACACACACACCACACACACACAGCACACCACATACTATACT
Organism: Mus pahari; assembly: GCF_900095145.1. NCBI lineage: Eukaryota > Metazoa > Chordata > Mammalia > Rodentia > Muridae > Mus > Mus pahari. Next base: position 74,134,592 of record NC_034596.1, read on the forward strand.
ACACTACACACTATACACACACCATACACATACCATACACACACACACACACACACAAACACACACACACATTCATACCACACACCATACATCAAATAAACCCACCAAGCAGCCAGGAGTCTTAGTCTGTGCTGTGCTGTGGTAAAGGACTACGGAAGGGCTGGAGAGATGGCTCAGCAGTCTAGAGCACTCTTGCTCTTACAGGAGTTTGATTCCCAGCACCCACACTGTGGCTCACCAGCATCTGTGACTCCAGTTCCAGATACAGAGTACCAACACCCTCTTTTGACCTCTCTGGGAATGAGACAGGTACCTGGTGCATAGATATACATGTAGACAAAACGCCAATACACTTAAAAACAAATCTTAAAAGAGAAAGACGACCTGAGCCTGGAAAACGCATACAACCAGATGCACTGGTTTATCCCTCACAGTTTTGGAGGCTGGGAAGGCCAAGATCAAGGCACCAGGATTTGCTGTGTGAGGAGAGCCCGGTGCCTGTTTTTAACCCAGCACCTTGGACACGACATCCTTGGGAATAATCCTGCTCTTCATGTGGAAGAAGTGTGAAAGAATAAAAAGGAATTTGCTCCTACAAGTCTTAAAAGCCTTCAAGTCCATCCACACGGAGGAAACCTTAGAGACCCCATCTTTCAGTACTGTTACTACGGGAATTAAATCGCAACGTGGATTTCTGAGGGCCAAATAGTCAATAAAGCACCAAGAAACATTACATCGTTGGTTCATTGCAGTGACAAGCTGGATGCCCTGATGCGTTTCCCCAGCCGTCTGTCCCCTGGAGCACCAGGCTAGTGAAAGGTTCCCGAGGGCTGTGATATGGAGGCCCTGGTGGGGCTGGTTCTCTGGGAGGATGTGGAGGGGAGAAGTCAGGACCCAAGCTCCAGTCTTCCTCTCCCACAGGTGCCTTCCTGGGCTTCTCGTCCAACTTGTAGAACGGGGGACCCCGTACTCACTAATCACTAAAGCCTAGCCCTAAAAGTAGGATTCTATGAGTCTACTCCCTGACACACATACCCCAGAGACTGCTGGAGTTAACTGTAAAATGGCTCACGCTGAACAAGGGAAATGCCCTGATGGCCAACAGCCTCCACTGTACCTCTGCCCCACCTCTAAGCCAAGCATTCTCTACGAAACTGACACCAGAGAGTTAAGGACCAAGCCAGCAGAGGTTGTGCTCCGGGCCACTTAGGGGGCTGTCTCGCCAAGCGCCCACAGCCATTGCTGTCCTGGCTACTTACAAGTGTGACCTCCCTCAAGACAGGTAGAGTGGGTCACCTCTTGCCACATCTTCAGGGGACTGTGCACTTGTATCTTCTAGTTTCCATCACCAGAGAGGCACGGGCGTTCAAAAATGCCATGAAATGAATTCGGTAGACCAGGTTAAATCGAGGGCCAACCTCTTAGCTAATTAACTGGGCCTGGGAGCAGACTCATGGTGAATCGGGAAACCTCTACTGTCACCACAAGAGTACACTTTGGTGGGCAAGGTTTCATTTCTGGGAACGTCCTGGAGAGCTGGGTAACAGCAGGTTGAGGAATGACAAATGGAGCCCCCCCCCCCCCCCAGACAATGCTGGCCCCTGAGCAGTTCCAGCACTGGGAGAAGGATCATGAGTCAGGACTCCTGATGGATCCATTCGAATATGCTGGGAATGGAGGGGGCGCTGTGGTGACCTGAGAGAGTGCCAGGCAAGGAAAGATTTAATCTCCAAATAGGAGACTTGGCAGGGCAATTGTGAGCTCTTCAAGAATGGGAAAGACTGTTCCAGGAGGCCTGCAGGATGGTCAGGTCAGGGAAGTCAGATGGCAGCCTGACTGTAAGAAGATTGTCCAGCCAGCAGGCTTTAGGTGCTCTTTACTGAGTACAGGGGGCTGTGCGTGGCCCCTGCCCTTGCCGCACATTCCCCTCCAATTCTGAGTCTCAGAATTACCTTAGAGTAGTTATCCCATCATGCCAAGAGAATCCCACCTGCAGTGAACGAGATCCATATATTCCAGAAACAGCTCTCTTGGAGTCTTGGAGCTGCAGAATAGGGTCACAGAAGACGCTGGAAAAGAATCCTCTTCTCCTCCCCTCCCCTCCCCTCCCCTCCCCTCCCTTC